>NW_028292569.1:10910508-11086213 GCF_029948245.1 Actinia tenebrosa
CAGCAGGCTTCGTTGAGAGAGACGTAGAGGAAATGGAACTTCTTACGTGATTCAACTCATGTGGTGAAAAAGGCCAAAACCTCTTACTAAACAAGCCCGTTTACACAGGCTTTACGGTGCTGGATCTATCGAAGCTGCTTATGTACGAGTTCTACTACGATAAGCTTAAGCCAAAGTACGGAGACCGCTGTCGCCTCCTGTACACAGACACCGACTCCCTAATTCTAGAAGTGCAAACGGAAGACGTTTACAAAGACTGCCTCCCCGACATAGACGAGTACGACACCAGCGGTTACCCGAAGGAGCACTTCCTTTACTCTGCGAAGAATAAGAAGGTAATTGGGGAAGATGAAAGACGAAATGTTAGGAAAACCCATCGTGGAATACGTGGGTCTGAAACCAAAGATGTACAGCGTGCTAAGTTAGACGGCGTAGAAAAGAAAGCTAAAGGCGTAAAAAAGTATGTGGTTAAGAAGGACATTACGCACGAGTCCTACCTCAACGTATTACGAACACGCAAGGAACAGCGGCATAAGATGAACAGCCTGCGCAGCTATGGTCATCAGATACATAACGTCACGCAGGAGAAGGTGTCGCTGTCTGCATTTGACGGTAAGCGATGGATGTGTGATGACGGAGTGCATACGATAGCATTCGGACATCACACGATAAGCAGTTCTTCTTTGACGAACCCACGCGTGGGACCATCATGAAGATAATACAAGATGGGCTGACCCTTCTTAGCTATTACGCTTCGGATCTGGTAAGTTTCCAAAGACCAATTAGGATCCGTAGCTCTTTTGGATCCTCCTTCTAATTCACCCGGTCCGTAGAGATATCGGACTGTGACATTACCTAATTTTTTTTCATGGGGGAAGACCGCCCTTGAACTTCTGACGTAGGACTTGTGTTCCACGTGTTTCTTTTTTATGGCATCCCCTGGGTTTTATCCCCCGTAGCCCTGGCCGCCTCGTTGTTCAAAGCCGCGACGACCTGGGGGAGCCGCTGAGTCCATTCCCTGTTGCGTTTGGAGGGATCTTCCAGCTCTTTCCAATACTGGTACCCAAAGAGACGCTCGGCCAAGGTCTTATTGAATCTTTCGACGATGCTCTGACCCCTGTGGTACTCTGCTTTAGCTCTTCTAATCTTAGTGTCGTGGTCTTTCAGGGTCTTGGTAACCACGCCCATAAACTCCGTCCCCGCATCCACTTGCAGCAGCTTAGGCCATTTCAAGACGCGCTTATAAATCCTACCTAGGGCTTCTGCGACTTCCCCAGAATCCTTACTGGTTATAGGTTCGGCGTCCTTGTATCTGCTTGCGATATCGACTACGGTCAAAGCGTACCTATAGGTCTTCTTTCTCACCTTATCGTGCGGCAAGAAAAGCAAATCCGCCTGATGAACTTCATTGGGGGGTATTTACGGTGAAGCTGGGCCTGGGAATGTACTTAGGCACGGGAAGATAAACCTGCCAGAGGGTTTGTTTTTTCAACCAGTTCTTAGCTGTTTCGTCTGATACCCTGGCCGCGGTCGCGAGTTTCTTGATGGCCGACGCTCCTTTCCAATAACCTTCCGGCCCATAGTAAATCCTTTTAAGTTTGTCCTCTACGCGGCCCATTATATGAATTCCAAAACAAGATTGATCTTACGTCCGTTAAAATCCACCGTCTTTCCGTCCACTTTAATGGTGATGTTTATGCTTTCTACCAAATTAGACAAGTCATAGCTCAAAGAAATGGGAGTGTATTCTACTGGGTCAAATGGATTACCTTGGGGCAGAAACTTGGACATAAGAGAAGACTTTTCTCCATTGTTGTAACTATGAACCAAGTCGCAATAGACTTCGTAAGAGGGATGCGACTTTCCATTTCACATCATATGTACTGCCGCTATTTATCGTGGTACTAGTAAGGCCCAGGAGTTCTACCAATGAACTGTCCTTTAGATTGGCGCTCCCATTATTTTTCTTGAATGTCATTTCATGGGGCAATCCTGTGGTAAGAGTATATCCATGCTTCGCTAGCTCCTTAGCCAGTGTTATTGGGGTGTAATGGGAATCTGGTATTTTTGGTTTGGTGCCGGAAGTTCCGATGACAAAGCCATTAATTAAATTATACCAAGAATTGTACAAAGAGCAACTAACCAACCGAACCCTTTCCGCGCGGATGGGAGGATTCAGACAAGTGGTAAAGTTATTCTTGTCGCTTTCCAAAAAGACGATCATTATATTAGATACGCCAAGGCCACGCCTCCCGCCAGCCCTGCAACTCCCACGAAGACCAACTCACTATTTTTTTGTTTCTTAGAAGGCTGGTAGTAATTCTTAAAGTCAGGCTTCTTTAACACCACTGTGGGGTGCGCTTGCGCATAAAGTTTGAAGGCGTAGTCTGTGTTTTCGAAGTTCTTATCCGCCTGCATCTTGTCTTGGTAATTCTTATCCAACCAATCCCTGTAGGCTTGTCTTTTTTTATTCCAAGCCGCCACGTCCCGCTGATATTTCTCCAGCGCTAAGTCGTGCCTTTTTCTTTCGGCGGCACCGCTTTTGTCGCCTCTAACTAATCTATCCAAATATTGACCACCATAATTAGCCCCTGTAAATGCTAAAGCTGCAATGACTCCACCTGCGACTAAGCTAACCATTATACATTAGGTAGGTACTTTTCCTTCCGTAGGTAATCCTTTACCATGATAGCCCCGCCAACGGCAGCGGTCATCTTAGCAAAATTAGCGAAGCTCTTGCTTGGGTCTTCAGTAAAGTCTTCTTTGAGCACTTTCTTACCTACCCAACCAATACCCGCAACGATGGAAGTAATGATAGCTGCTTCTTCAACAGTTTTCAATAACGCGGTCGACATTATATTACAAAGCGAGAAGGAAAATCTAGGTTGCCACGGGTGATAAATCTACTCCATTTCAGGGATCTACTTTTTCTAACCTCCACAGGTGCGTGATATGTTGGCGGCACATGCACGGCCTCCCACTTTACTTCTGGCTTCGTAGCCCGCCATTGTAAGTAAAGGCTGCCTGCTGCTATAACGACTCCTAACGCGCCGATGACGTACCCAGGATTAATGAAGGATTCCTCTTCTTTTTCCTCCACCTTTTCTTTTTTCTTTGCTTTGTTCTTCCTGTTCATCTCCGCGAGCTTCTTACCGGCAGCGACTCTGCCCGGAGATTTAGCCTTGGTAATCTTGGTATCTTCTACGGGAGCCTTTTCTGGTTGTTCTTCGGTGTCACTCATCTTATATTAAGGGGCTTGAAGGACTTGACAAGTAACTTGATGACGACTTGACAACGACTTGACTAGGTACTTGAGAATGACTTGACAACGACTTGACTAAGTACATGAGGTGACTTGACAACGACTTGACTAAGTACTTGAGGCGACTTGATCAGGTACCTCAGCAAGTGCTGCCTGAAAGACCTTTTCAACTTCTCTGTCCTTTTTGAAGTCCTTCCAAGATGTTCCGAAGGAACCTAGTACCTCCTTCAAGTCGACGTGCTGAGCTACGTGCAAAGCCGCAGAGGCGACTGCCATTAACTTACCGCACTTCAAAGACAACCACCCACAGGTTATCTTAAGTTCTTGGGCGATGACATAGTCATCTCTTATGTCCTTCTGTAGTTGCTCCACGTCGTCTATGGGCAGTGCAAGTCCAAGCAATTTAGTGGCAAGTCGGATAGCGGAGTCTGCTACGGCGTCCGTGGTCTTACTTGCGAGGGCGGCCTCGTACCTCTTATGGAACTTCTTAACCTCCTCTTCTGACAGCTTATTAACCTGCTCATGGGTGAGTTCCTTACCTATCATTTCCTTGCACTTCCCAGAAGACACAAGAATGTTAAGTTGTTCCTTGAGGTTACTTTCATCTAACTGTGTGGGGACTTCATCTATGAGCTGCTCAATGTCCATATATGTTAACGTCATACGGAAACCTCAAAGAGAAGATCATCTTGGAATGTTGATGCGTTTTTAAATGCCGCATGTATTCATACAACTGTTCCTTGCTTATCTCACCGCCGTAGTCGCTTAAGATGGTTTCCAGGTCAGACTTGCTCGGAGTATAAAATACTACGAGAGAGCCTATGTTTTCCCTAAAGGGCTTAGAGACGCTGGTAAGCTGCTGGGAAAGCAACCAAACGCTAATGTTGTCATGTCTGCCGCTAAAGGCGAGCTTCACTAATTCGGAGGTGCGTCTTTTTACGTCGTCCCCGCAGGCGATGTCATCCAGTATGAGTAAAGTCTGCGTATCTTTAGGGAATTGCTTGTGCCAGAACTTCAAATGGCTGGATAACTCGTTAGGATCTAAGATATCTACGAAGAAGTCGTCATCTTTCACTCCTATACCCGTCCAGGTGCGGTTATTCACGTAGGTGGGACAAAGCAGCACTATGTAGTCAAAGCGGTATCTAAAGGGTCCTAATAGCTGCTCTACCACGAACTGTGTTTTACCGCAGCCGGTGGGTCCTACTATCAGAGCATTGCAGGGAATATGATTCGGATCCATTATATATACAATGGACCCAGTGGAAGTAGTAAGAAGGATTGCCGCTGACGCAAAAGATAAAAGAGACACCATAGAAATGCAAAGGGAAGAGATAGACCGGTTAAAAGAGCGTGTACAGGAATTGTACGATGAAATGTGTGGTCTGAAGCGCGCGGAACGGTTTGGTGCGCTTTTGACAATGGCGACGTGGGCTAAGGAGTCCATTAAGGACTTCATTCGATATCCCCCATAGATATATGGACTGCATTACGTGCGAACTACCTGCTGACTGCATAATCCCTCCCAAAACACCGATACCCAAACCGTGTAAAAAATACACCTGCCGTCACTGTAATAAGGTATTCTCTGAAGAAGACTTCGTTGGACATTGGTGTCCCGCGGATACTAAAGCACGAAGGACTTTAGACGACGCTCGAGAAGAGTAAGAGGTCGCAAAGAAGATCTTACTAAGCCCCAGCAAGAGGAATTAGCATAGGTCTTTCTTTTTTATTGTTATTTTGTTAAATGCTGCAAAGAGGTCTCAAGCAAGGGTCTATTTTTTATTGTTATTTTGTTAAATCATCACGATCGAAGAATGGTTAACATGATTATCTTTTTGCTGGTTTCAACGATGAGAAAGAATGATACCTCATCTCTTAATGGGGGCTTAACAAAATAACAAGAAATAATAGACCCTATCCTAAAACCCCTTACAGGGTTTAACAATTTAACAATAAAAAATAAGGTATATATAATGAAGTGCGTGCAATGTGATAGAGCTTTTAGTAGCAAGCAGCGGCTGCAATACCACCTTTCCAAGAAAGTCTGTCAAAAGACCATCAGCACTGTTTGTGGCGACTGCGGTAAGGAATTGTCCACCGTACAGGCCCTACGATATCACCGCGAGCATAGAGTCTGCCTTAAAGGCCATTGCCGCCGATGCGATGAACCCCTCTTCGAAGAAAACTGGCATAAATACCGCTGCCGGCGTTACCACCTCGAAGAAGTTGTCTGTGAAACCCACGGCGATTTAGCAGAGCGATGTTGCCCCCTTGAAACCAGCCGGGCTTTAGTGCTGCGTAAAAAAGAAATAGACCAAGATTTCGTATGCTTTGACGACTACGAAGGAGTAAGATGGGAGAACCGAGAACACTGGGACGGCATCTGCGATAAATGTGGTTGTCAACGCAGCGGTCAACATATTTGGTGTTGCCTGTACGAAGGTCCCAAGCCTTTAGACCATTACCTTGCAATACGAAAAGAATGGTCTAATATATGATGTTACCTTACGTCACAGCGTTCGCAGGAGGAGCCTTGATTACGATATCGATCGATTTCATGTCGGAAAAAATGAGGTCCGACGTAGCAGACCAATACCTAGAAGCCTATGAGGACGACTAATCACACAATGGATTAGCCTCCACCTTTCTTTCAACGTCGAACTTCCATCGACCGTTGACTTTACCATAGCTACGTATGTGAGTGTACTCTTCGCCTTGCAGTACGTACCGTACGCAGTCAGGAGCCCATAAACTGTACTCTTGGCTGCCGTCTAAGAGGACCAACCTTAAACGGTTAATGTCCTCGAAGACGACGTAATTTTTTATTTCGTATGAAATGCCTTGTATTAATTCGCGCCAGTGAGTTTGTTCAACTATCATTATATTTATGAAATATCTTTCGGTGCGTTTGTAGCGTCTCCTGCGACTTGAAAGCCTTAACACACCAAGGGCAAGGTATGCGAATGCCGTCGACGTAACGGTCGATTTCCCTGCAGATCAGATCGTAATCGTTGCTTACCATCGTTAAGTATCCATTCATTTCATATTGCGTCAATACCGCTTTTTGTTTGTCGGACAATACGCCGTTACCCTTTGGCGTCTTCAGTTCCAGACAGAACCCATTGTATTTCTTATGGGAGTTAAGAATTAGGATGTCGGGTTGACCTGCCTGGTAGCCCTTTTGCCAGCACTTTATCCTTTTACTGGTGGTATCTTGCAATTCCCCGAGTCCAGGCGCTAATATCAGCGTAGGGTAAAACCTGCGTATCTTATCGATGACCTTCTTATGTAAGTCGAACTCATCCTCGATCTTGAAGGTCAACTTATTTGGACCATCCAACGAGTATTTCCCCGTCTTCCTTAACGTAGGTAGGACATCCTCGAAGACCCAATCTTGAAATGCCTCTGCTGTCGGTAGCTTGGAGCTAAATATTAACTGATACAAACCAGATTCCGTCACGTACAGGGATTGTGGGTGTGAACCAGAAGGGAGGCGATTCACCTCTATTCTAAATTCGCTAAGCCTCTTCTTATGCTTATCCCGCACGTGGACTTTAATAGCATCTTTGGTGTCTGCGTAACCTAATGCCTTTGCTACCTCTTTCGCCTTAAAGTACAGCTTGTCGCTTTGCACTAGGCATTGCAGTTTAGTTTCGTTGTTTTCGAATACGCGGAGCATATTATACGTAAGGGATATTTTTATCCTCAATCATCCTAGTACGCAACACTTTTTAGCTGATTCATTTCCACGCTTAGCTGCGCGTCTGAGACTACGAAAATGTATGCATTTATCTTAGTAGTGTCGCTGGCGTCTTTGGTGCGCTTGATCTCCAACGTAATGCCGTCCTGGGTATTTACCAGCCGCAATCCCTGTCCATGTAGGTCTTCGTCGTTCGTCGTGCGCATGTCGATCCACAGCGCATACTTATCCTTAAAGAATTCCTTTGGGCTAATTTGGTCGCCAAACTTACGCGCGACTTCCCGGTACATGTCCTCGGGCTTTATCCCTTGTGAGTAAACCTTATTAGGCACTCCGTTAATGCTAACGCCTACGTTAGTGATGTTAGGATTAAAGAATGCCTCAGAGTCACGCAATCCTGCCGTGTATGTCTTTGCGAACAGCAACATTATCCCTGTAAGGCTGCGCCTGGGAAGGTTAATGCTTTGGTTGATGACCTCTTCGACATTATTTGTAAAGCTGAACGTCTTATACATCACGACGTGATCGTAAAGGAAAGCCTTCCCGGAGCTGTATTCCATACCGGCGCTACGTGCTAAGTCTTCGCTGTATACCGTTTCATACTGCAGCTCTAAGTTAGTAACGGAGTATGGGTGGACGGCTGCTGAACTTACGTCCTTTCCCTGTAGGATGTTCGTAGTGTCTGCTAGGGTTACTTCGAACTGCAGCTCGCTTAGCTGCCTTGGGTAGTATGCACCGTGGTTCGTGATAACTTCGAAATCTAATGGAACGACATATTTAGTACCATAAGCCGTCTTTATTTCGTCTTCTCCTGAGGCGCCAGAGGTTGCGCTTCTTACCTTGCGTATGGCATCACTGGCGATTCCCTGCTCTATCCTTTGCGCGCGGTCAAATGCAGTCAACCATAAGTCTTTGTACGTGGTATACAAATCATACCTGTTTAAGTCCAGCAAGGATTCCCCGGCGAACTTTACGCGTATTTTGGAAACGAGGTTTCTACCCACGTTATTGACGACGTAACGCACGTCTGCGGTATCTGGCTGTATTGCTAGGTTAAACCTTAGCGCTAGGGTGCCAGGAACCAACACTAGGTTATCCGTTAGGCGGGGCACGCCTACATACAGCGTCTCACCTGGCTTAGCGCTAGAAGGCGTGAATGTAACCCGGTGAAAGGTGCGTTCTGCTTTCAGTCCGCCAACCTGCTTAGGCAATACGTTGGGGTTTAACTTTGAGCTTATCATATATAATGGAAGTAGAAGGAACGGATTTTGGCCCCACCACCGAAGAAGGTCAAGTAGACATTAACGACGAAGAATACGACGCATGGACTAAAGGCGCGGAAACCGACCCCCTAATCTACGATATGGCTCTAGAAAACAAGTATGGTAATAGATGGAAAAGCTTCAAGGCCGCCTTGAATCGCATGTGGCAATCAAAAAACCACGGCAGCCCCGTCCCTGAGTACTTGGAGCTTCAAAACATAGAGCAGCCTGAGGCAGCCGCGCGGGAAACTGTAGAGTGGGCAACGCAAGAGCTAACGCAGCGCTATTCCCACTTCGAGGCCGACGACGTAAGGCTCACAGAACGCGGAAACAAAGTACTCATAAGCGTCCAAGACTTGAGATTTCCTGACAAAGACCGCTGGACGAAACCGCAGCCCCTTTTCGACGACAATGGTGAAGTTAGGGGTGACGTGGCAAGATTAAAAGGCTTTCAACTAGCTACCCGAAGCGCGTTAGAAAGGTTGGCAGCCTTGAATGAAAAGGTTGCGTTAGAAAAACGCGTCGAGGAACTGCAAGAAACGTTGGAAGAAAGGGAGGCAGATTACATGAGGCAAAACCGACTACTTCTCGATGCTCAAAAGAGAGAAGTTGATGACAAAACCCAAAGAATAATAGAAATTAGAGGACAAAGAGACAATGCCCTACGCGATAGAGACCAAGCCCAAAGGGCTTTCGACCTCACCTTACAGGAGTTAGACCTGACAAAAGAGGAAGCTAAAAACTTGCATATCACCATATCCGGCTCTTTGGAGGAACGGCGGCAGTTGGTTGCCGAAATTAACACTAAAGAGGAGCAAATCCGGCAAAGAGATCAGGCCATCGAAGACCTGGAGAGGCAAATAGAGCGGCAGCAAGAAGTAATCGAGGACCAAACTCGTACCGAGGAAGAAAGGGAAGCAGCTCAAAGGGAATCAGAAACCCTTCAGGTACACCTTGCGGAATTGCGGGCGCAAAAGGAAAACCTGGAAAAGGAGCTGGGGCGTACCACCAAGGAAAAGGTAAAAAGAGCCCTTTTGAAGTATGGCGTTCCGCTGGCGTTTGCGGTCGCTATTTCAAGCGTAGTAGGAGTTATCCTATCCGCGCTTAAGGCTACAGGCGCAGGCGTAAAGAAATTAGGCAATGGGCTGGCGGACTTGGGAAAAAAGATGGCAGCCGGTCTTCCTGGGCTGCTGGGTTCGGTTGTTTCCTTGGCACTTAGGACCGGCGGAGAACTGCTAAAGTTCGTGGGGAATAACGTTTGGATCTTGGTCGTCGCTATTGGAGTGGTACTCCTGAAGAAGATTCAGGGTTAATCTTATCTGGGTACGTTACTGGGGGCTTATCCTTGTCGGGTACCCGAGGCGTTCTCGGCTTGGGATAAGTAAAGATAGTATTCGCGCCGCCTCGATAATGCGGGACTAACGGCAGCACGCTCATGGTGCTAATGGGTTTGTGGTTCCAGGCGGCATCGTCGTTTTTATACACACCATTTATCACTACATAACCAAAGTTTGATCCGTCGCTGGTAACGTCGTCAGGAAACACCTGCAGCTTAGCATACTTACAGTTAACTACCACGTGAAACGTAACTGGTGTTAGGTTTTCACCGCTAAACTTGTTTGGCTCCATCGAAAAGTGAGCTACTCTCCTATTGCTCGAGGAAGTTCGATAGGGAGTTAAAGGCTCGTTATTCTCATCAACAAGCCTAAACCCCACGTTTGCGCTTACCAACGTACCGACGTTAACGGTGCAAACGACTAACGCAGGACCTCCAACTTCAGCCCACATCCCCACATCGAACCACTCATGTTTGTTGTAACTCTCTGACCCTAGGTAGTGGAGGTAACGCATTTCGCTTAAATGTGGATTCATATATTTAAAGGCTAAGCACCGTAAGAGTGCTAATTGTCATGTGATTATAAGCCTTATTTCTCTGATCTTCTATGCTATTTATGCAAACGCTCCCGGTGTCGTCTACGCGTATCTGCAGCTTTACCTCCCCATGGCAATCGGCAACCATGTGTAAAGTCCAAACCGATAAATTTTCAGTGCTACTCGTCGGTGGTTCTGCGGAAAAGTGTGCTGGCTCCCTGTTGTTCGTCTTCGCGCGCATTGGCTGTAGTGCGCCGTTAACATCGCAAAATCGAAACCCGATGTTAGCATGACTCGCGGAGCCAAGGCAAATGCTACAAAGGATTAATTTCTTCCCTGAGTAGTTCAAATTCACGGACATGCCCGTGACATCAACCCAAGATGCCTGGGTGTATTTTTTCTCGCCTGCGTAAGTCGTATAAACGCAATCTACTCCAGTTACGTAGGGGTTGTTCATCGCCATATATAATAACTCAGACCAACACCCGCGGCTGCTAAGCCGGCTTTTAGTAAGTTATGGTCGTATTCCTCGGGTATCGTAGGCATAACATGGGCCTTCTTCGATGGTTTCTTAACTACGGGTAGCTTCGCTTCGTGTGACTTTTTTGGCTTCTCTACGAAGTGAGGAATGTTCCTAAGAGTGTCAGAGTTCACGTCATTCACCCCAAACTTCATATCCTTAGTAGCTCGCTGCAGCTTGTTGTTATAACCCACAACGGAATTGGTGTTAATAACTAAATTACTTGGCATTAACCAACAACCAGGCGACAAAGCGTAATCCAGCCGCACTTTAGACTGCTGCACCGCTAATTGATATCTCTGCACCGATTTAGATATGTCATTTTCTATTATTGCAGACTCAAATAAAGTTAGGAATTCTTGTTGCGTTTCCTGTGAAGCGCCTTGGGATCCAACAATGGGGTTGCGGGTATTTACCTGCGCTCCCAGGATGCAGTACACGAATGCTTCAATGCTACGGTTAATCCTGGCTAGGTTCCTTAAACCTTTTCCTTTCATTAACACAAATGGATCCCAAGTGCCGGGGTAGTTTGTTTGAATTCTAGTAATTAATGAATTATTACCCTTATCGCCGCCCATATCACCGAACTCTAACTCATTACTTGGGTATTCCTGATGTCCGTAGTCAGCTGGCTTCTCACCATTGGCACCCCAAACATAAACAATGCCAAGCCCATGCGTCTTACCCTCCTTATAACGAAAATCTTTTTGCTGTGGTTTGAACTCATTAATTAACCTTTCCAGGGCTGCGGAGTCGTAGCGGTTATTCATTGGATTAAATGCCCCATCTCCCGGTAGGGGTACGTTAAGCTCCTTCAACAACCTCCTTACCGTAAAGGCAACGTGAAACCGCATAAATGAAATGTGGAACATGTCCGCGGCAACACCACAACCTTTAGTGGCGGCCCAAATAGCAAAGTTTAACTGCTGTGACCAATACCGCATGTTGGGTCCTGCTAACCATTCCCTGGCCTCTTTACCTGACGTATGCTTCAACATCGTCTCTTTAAAGATATTCCTTACTACTACGTTAAATGATTGCTTACCCACTAAAATCTCTAGATGCGTTACCAATTTTTCGAAGTTGTTTACACCACCTTCAGCATCGTAAAATGGGTAATCTTCCGTGGTTAATAATAGATTCCTTGGAAAATTAGGTGCTTTATAAACGGGCTTATGAACGGGTGTTTTTGGGTGTAATTTTTCCAATCCCTCTTCCAAATCCTTATTGCTGTAAACTAAGTCATCATACTCTTTGAAGTAAATCCCGTCAGATCTGCTTTCAAACTTCGAGGTTACTGCTTTGGGATACAATTTCTTAAATGCTTCCCAATTCCAGTGGCTGTTATGTGGTTGCTCCTCTATGTTATTTCCAAAAGCGTCGTACATTAGTATATAATGGATGTTATACCATCAGCACCTCCGCTTTATCCTGATTTACCTAGGGAGGGACCTAACGAATTAAACGCCGAGAACTTCCGCTTGAATAAGGCAAATCTAATCCTCGCTTACTTGGAAGGGCAGACAAAACACTATGAGGAGGTCAGGAAGAAATACGTCAGAGCCCGGAGTACGCTACATAAGATTGCGATAACTTCAGGATCCATATCTGTTGTGTTAACGGGCTCCGGCGTTGCTACTTCGCTTACTGGACCGGGAATAATCGTTGGAGTTCCTTTGGCCGGCGTTGGGGCAACCTGTGGTATCATTTCGGCTTTTGCTACGGGTATTATGAAACAGTTGTCAAGCAAAATATCCAAGCATGACACGACAATAGCTCTGTCAAGGGCTAAAGTAAATACTATCACTGACCTCGTCTCAAAGGCTTTGCGTGACAGAAAGATAGACGACGTAGAATTCTCGCTTATCTTAGCTGAAGAGGAAAAGTACGAGAAACTAAAGTCGGACATAAGGAATAAAAAAACAGTCGTAAAAGATCTTTCCGAGGAATCTCGCAAAAAGATCTACCAGGAGGCAAAAGAAGAGCTTCAAAGAAAGCTCGCTCATTGAACATCTGCTTCGAAAAGAGCGTGACGGGATTCTATTTACATATTGAACGTCAGTCTAGAAATTACGCGTAATATAAATTCAGTGAATTATTACGCGTAATATAAATTCAGTGAATTATTACGCGTAATACGAATTATTTGGCGAATTATTACGCGTAATATGAATCATTTAGCGAATTATTACGCGTAATATAAATTATTTGCATAACCTTATTTGGCAAATTATTACGCGTAATATAAATTCATCGTATGAATTACGCGTAATATGTTATTGTCGCCTCGGAATCCATCCTAACAGGGGGTGGCTGGGGTCTATTTCATAAAATATTTCGTAAATTACGTCAGGATAATAAGGAATATCCTTATCCAGCCGACAAAACATCCACTCGGCTCTGCTCATATCAGAAACCTCGGGAATAGACTTACCGGTAATTTCAGACAAAAGATAGGGAATAGCTTTGTAATATTTCCCTAGTTTTAATTTTTTCAGCGTTTTCCGTAGACTTTGTGGGGTTGGCTCTTCTAAGTGGTTCATAATTCTTTCCATTACTTCGTCGTCTAAATATACCGGCCGATGACCTTGAATGTGACTCATCCAGTCTCTGAAGTATTTTATTCTTTTGTATGGGGTCTTCTTACGGCCTCCATTAGCGTAATACTGCTCTTTGGTAGCATTTGGTACGGCATTACGAATATTCTTACCACATTCGTAACACTGTGCTGACGTGTCGTCTTCTATTTGCATTTTCTTGTCACAACAAATATACTTATTTGGTTTAGTAGGTACAAACTTGGGTTTCAAGCACTTTACACAGAAATCATAAACAAACTCTTTACATTCTTCGCACTCCATATATAGACTAACATATTTGCGCTGTTGCCCTCAACCACACTTGGAGTGGGGGTCGTCCGTAGGTGGATTTTTGACGCGGATCTTGCCCGTGTTGAGATTGCGCTGGAACCCCCATTCCCTATACTACTCCTATCAAGGATGCATTGAAGTAAAACTTTCATCCAATGGAACGTAGCTATTAATTTAACAAATAGACATCATTTTTTTATGAGTCTGTCCTCTTATTGACGATAAATTGCGTCATCACATTGTCAAAGTAGTGTGGATCCACGAGGCGTTGTCTATTTGTTTTTTACAATAACAAAAACGATAAAAAACTTCTCATGTTTAGTGATCAAAACCACCATCGGAAAGAGCGCGCGCTCGTTGACGTCAGCTTTATCTGTCTGTCCTCTTATTGATGATGGAAATAACCAATCAGCGCGCGAGAAATGCGTATCGTAAGTTATTGTAAAAATATAATGAGCTTTCATGGGAAAACGTGTCTTAACGCTTTACCGTTAATAACGCCTTTCGTTAATGACCGTTAAAGCGGTTTGAAAAAGCGTTAAACGCTCTCGAAAACCGTTAGCTGTTTATGAAAAACCGTTAGGTCATTCTAGAAAAGCGTTAGCTCTTACCGTTCAAACGTTTTTGCAAAGCGTTAGCCGTTTATGTAAAACCGTTAGCAAAGCGTTAACAGTTTATGAAAAGCGTTAGCCAACCGTTAGCCGTTCATGAAAAACCGTTTGCCAACCGTTAGCCGTTTACGTAAAATCGTTAGCAAAATGACAAACCAACAGGCGTGGCAAAAATAGTTGACAGTCATGCTTTGTTACCATAAAAATCGTTTTCTAATAACTTTGATATTTATCAGCAACAAAAATGTAATAGTCCTTTTCACTTGAGCCTAAGCTTTCTTTTGATGTATTTTTTAAATTCAGAACTTATCTAGAACAGAAGTTAAGGGAAATTATTTGGGTGTATTTTCGACGAGTCAGTCTGAATGCCGGTGAATGGTGAAACTTTGGCGTCGTTTGACTTCTCGTATGTTTTCACGAAAGTCGTTTTCTAATAACTTATTTCTCAGCAACAAAAATATAATAGTCATTTTCCTTTTAACCTAAACTTTCTTTTGCGAAGTGTCTAAATGCCTGCCATCATGACACTTCAATCGACCTGTACTGTATATTCAAGGAAAACCAGGGCATCAAGCTTATCATTTATTCGTATTTTTCTCAACATTGAAAAGGAACAGCGACAAAACGATCAGTTTAGCAAACAATCGTATATTATTATTTTTTGACAAGCATTTTTTCTCGACGAATCGACAAATCAAAGATTTTTCAAAGATTTTCCCTCAAAACTTTTAATATTTCTATAGATAAGCTTAATTTATTTTAATGCTGGAGGAAATATAACATAAAGAGCATATTACAACAAATACTCGTAAATCATTAACAATTCGGTTAACCAACTATCATATGTTTTTTGTTCAAGAACAATTCAGCTTTGTTTGCCTCCTATCGCGGGTCCCATCGGTAAAACAAAGCTGAAGACTTTCATTCAATGATTTTATATCTTTCTAGAGATAATTTATTTATATATTAAATGAAATGTAAAATTACGCCAAACATTGAACTGTTTATTAAGTTGTTCGAGCTAGCCATAATTATACAAATGAGCTTAAATTTGTGTTGTTGAGAGATGATATTGTATAAAGACCTTGTCTTTCACTTTATAACCAAGCTAAAAAATGTTCAAAAACATTTACAGATGCCAATTTACTGACAAAGAAATTAGTCATTTTGTATTTTGCATTATTTTCTATTTTGTCTCAGTTGTTCGTGTCAAGTTTAAAGACCCATTGCCACTTACCGTGATGCATCACAATTTGTTTACATTTTGAATCGTGTCACCACTGAAAAAACAATTCCAACCTTTTGAATAAACTCTTAAATAGTCCCTAAAACCGTAAAATAATGTAAAAGAATCATTATTGTGCCTTAGTGCTATGTCGGAAAAGGATTTAATATGACGTTATTATTCAATATATGAATGTTTGAATTTCACGGACCACGAAATTCATCTGTGACCGCGGTGCATCACGGTAAGTGGCAATGGGTCTTTAATACTGAATGTAAACTTTGCTTTTCGAAAACTTTTGTCGTTCGTGATTTTCGTATCTTTCTCACACATGAAAACAGACATGAAAACTGGTAAAATCGAATCTCAAAATTTTGTAAGCTTAGTTTTCAAGCTCCTCGAAAAGTAGTTAATTCTCATATGAAAGGAATAAAATTATTTCAATGAAGTAATTAGGAAAACGTTTTCCTTTTAACTGCTGACACAGTTGGTTTTAAATGTTCAGGGCCTTCATTTCTCAAGTTTAGTTAGTTGATGATCTCCAGGCAATTTTCTCTCTGATGCTACCAAAGCATTTGTTTTTTTTAATATTTTCATTGCGGTAAAAATACATTTAATATAAAAACATCAAAATTCTACTGGTTTTCCAAACATCTTTATGTGAAAGACGCAAGTAAGCTTTAGTTTTTTCTCACCTTAACCAGTTTTCAAGTCTGTTTTATAGTCCTGATTTGTCCTAAAAGAATCGGGAATCTCCAAAATTTCGATTTCAATGAAAGACATCCAAGGTAAATTTCACTAAACCTGATATTTTGTTGGATTGTCTGTAGTTATCTTTCGTTTTTTTAAAGTAAAATTAAACAGAAATTCAAAGCTTAAAAATGTCGGCCATGGAAAACTTTGTCGAAGAATCTTCAAAGAACAAAAATATCCTATGGGGTGGCTGGTGGTGAGTTGTGTTCAAAATTTCTAAGTGGGATGGTATAATCGCGCATAAAAAACAATGTAGTGCATTTTGATTCGATTTCAATGCATGGTTTTTATTATGGGATACGTTATCTTCATCTCGAATCAAAATTATTGAAGATTTTTTTCCCGATCTTATTTTGACCTTTCAGATTCATTGAAATTGGGCTCCCTGGCTCCCTAATTTCGTATCAGGAGCTCCGCTTTTAGGCAGTGCCTAAATATATATATATTAAAAAACCGTTAGGTCATTTCAGAAAAGCGTTAGCCGTTCAGTGCAAACCGTTATAACGTTCTGGCAAAGCGTTAACGTCTCTCAAAAAATAGGCCTTTAAAATAGGCCGTTTAACGGAAAAGCGTTAAGACACGTTTTCCCATGGAAGGTCACATTATTATTGAGGCAATGCCTAAAAGCGGAGCTCCCAATAGCAGGGGGAGCCCAATTTAGTTAAAACTGAAAGATGAAAATAAAATCGGGCAAAAAAATCTTCGATTTCTTCTCTCCATCGAGATGAAGACAATGTCCGCCATAAACATCGCCAACTATTCCGGTCATGCGCCCGCGTACAAATGCAGCGGTATCGCTTGAAAGTGTTAAGCGAGTTAAGTCAGATTTTACAAAGAAATGTATAGAGAGTCAAGACAGTTTCGATTTATAAATTTCTGTGTAAACAGTTTTCCACTTGCCGGGGTAGAAGAACAATATATAACATTAAAGCATTTATTTTTTACCAAACATACTTTAATTTGTTTGGAAAAATCTTTTCGTCTCGATAGTTAGATTTTAACAGCCTTCCTTGCCATAAGTGCTTTGTTAAATTGCAAGAAAAACACAAAAGGTCAAATATTATAGCCTGCGTCACATCTGGAATTTTCTTCGTAAATACTTCGTACTGTATTGTTCATGCTTGATAATACACTCCGATCATATGATATGATCGGATATGAGATGATATCATATGATCGGAATGTACTATCAAGCATGAACAATACAGTACTGCTAATACATTCCGATCATATGATACCACACCAGACATCTGACCTAGGTCAAGCTTTCAGTAAACTAGAAAAAAGATTAAAGATTAAAACAGATTAAAGGTAATTAAACCTAGATATACGTCAATTTAGGTGAATTTAAGAAGCCTCACAAAACACTTCATTAAAGAGATTTAAATAGGACATTAAAGCTCAGGAAAGTTAAATTTACTAAATTTAATTAAAAAATTTAAGTTTACTTAAATACCTCATTAAGTTGACTTTCGTGTAGCTTTAATGTACATTAAATTTGAAATTTTGCCCTGTGCGAGTTTTTGTAATTTACCGAGTTTTGGTGATTGACCGAGTTTTGGTTATTGACAGAGTTTTGTAATTGACCGAGTTTTGGTGATTGACAGCGCTATTGTAAATCGACCGAATTTTCGCAATTGACTATTTTCATAAGCATTGATTGACATATGGAACGTGCTTGCGTAATACACATTCAAACGAAGTAAGAAGAAGCAATTGACCGAAACAAACGAAATGACAATTTTGAACCATTCCGCGCGCCATATGTTTTACCCACATTTTAACCTTAAGTTAGCAATAATCGTGCTTTGAACAACGCATTCTCATTCCTAGATTAAAATTTAAACCTCGATTAGGCGATTTAGCGTTACTGATTGATCGGGATTTTGACAACAGAATAACATCAGTCAAGTCTACGAAAACAACACCACGAAAGATACTCACATGCTCCTGACATTATGTTGACCATCATCAGAGGAATGAAGAATTTCAGGGTTCTAAGAGTCATTTTGAACACGTGGCGTGAGGCGTAGATAGAGTTGGCTTGGGCAAAACTAACGCAACGACCGACACTAAAAGCGGATGCGAGGGCGAGGGAGACTAGGACAAAACACACCACAGGGAACCCGGCTATATATTTTTTGCTTCTTTTAGAAAATTAACTTTGCTCTTTGTGGGTTTCCTGTGTTGTGATCAGTTTTCTTTTACATAAGCTGTAATGAGATCTGCGCTGTAATCAGATCTGTGCTGTGATCAGATCGGCGCTGTAAACTGATAGCCGTTTAAATTCAAATCAATAACCGTTGGTAACGCACTCTCTAGTAAACCCTCAAAGGAAACACTATGGAAAGCTAAAGAAATCCTTACCGGGGCTTTTCCAACAAAATCCCCTTATTATAACATTTTTATATAATTTTTTAAGTTTATGGGTTTTTTTAATGTACCAAAACACTTCAGTGCAATAACGTCAAAAAAGGTTTATTCAAAAAACTGGCGATGTTATCTTAGCAAGTCACGTGATATGTAACGTAATACACCCAAAATCGTTGGGGTGACTGACAGGCCACGTGACTACATCCCTGCCAAGTTTCGTAATCACAGGTTGTATTGCCGCGGAGAAAATGGGACAGGGGCCACCAGAGGTGTGGGGCCACCAGAGGTGTGGGGCCACCAGACGTTGGTGGAACGTGCCAACCCCTTCTCGCGTTACAAAATGAAAATAGTCGTAAGTATACATCTCTAAAATACATGTTCATTATATCATGTTCTATATACTAGTAAAGATGTTTATATATTTTCTTCTTTGCCTGGCGATATGGCTTATGATTTAGCCATTGTTATGTGGTGACTTCCGGTGCTTGTATGCAGGTAATGGGTCTGGTTTGTGTGGTATGATTTGTTTTACCATATAAATTTGAGTTCAATTGACCTTATAAAGGTCATGTTATTAAGAAAGATAATAATTATTGTAATATTATTAACGATTTTGAGAAATTTGAAGGTGTACAGATTTGCTTCCTTAAAATCACTTTAAAATATGATAATTATAATCAATCTATTTATCAAACTTATTAGTGTTAATATCAACTTCAACACCTTTGCTAATTATCCATAGTTCATCACATTGACAAAAGTAACCATCTATTGATTGGTCCTATTGATCAGTTTATTTTCAGAAAAGAATATATTTGCTATTATAACTGATATAATATTTGATACTTTGAACAATAACCAAACAGCTGCAACTATTATTTGTTGAACTCTCTCTCTATATACACATAAATTTATAAAAATATATATAATCATATTAAAATTGTGTTCATTAGGTTTCTGGATATATGGTACATTTCATTTTTAAACTTTTATCAGCATAACTACAATAGGACGAGGAAAGTGTTTCAGTTGTCGTCATGAACTTGGTCCATCCCCAAGTCTTGTTTTTGCCAAATACTTCAGTTCCTTTTAGAGAAACATCATTGACGCCAGGCACTTGGCTGATCACAGTCATCTGGTAAAAATTATTAAGTTATGTTAGTTATGAAAGCTGGATGTGTATGAAAATAACCATTAGTTCAAACAGTTTGTTAGGTCTCTCCCTTTATTGGGTAATTCAGGGTTTGATCTGTGAGTTAGCCCAATTATAAGAGAGGGAAACTTCTTATTGTTGCACGCACCATGTGAATTCTTAGTAACCGGATGTAGTTTAAATTTCGCCTTACACTACTCCCGTGCATCATCAACTTGTGCATTCCGTATCTTTCTGTTTATTTTTTTGACCACTAAAAACGAAACAGAAAGAGCTAATACGCTTGCAAGTTGATGATGCCTGGAAGTAGGGTAAGGCAAAATTTAAACTGCATCCGGTTACTAAAATAGCCCAGCCGAGATTTTACATGGCAAGTGCTACAATAAGAAGTTCTCCTCTCTTATTTATGCTCTCTTGGTTAGCTGTGCCCTGACATCTGCCTAGAGGTTGTTTCAGGGTTCAATCTGTGAGTAAGCAGTGCCCTGACTTAGATCAGCCCAGAGGTTGTTTCAGGGTTCAATCTGTGAGTTAGCCGTGCCCTGACTTAGATCAGTCCAGAGGTTGTTTCAGGGTTCAATCTGTGAGTTAGCAGTGCCCTGACTTTGATCAGTCCAGAGGTTATTCCAGGGTTCCATTTGTAAGTTAGCCATGCCCTGACTTTGATCAGTCCAGAGGTTGTTTTAGGGTTCAATCTGTGAGTTAGCCATGCCCTGACTTAGATCAGCTCAAAGGTTGTGTCAGGTATGGATAAAAAAATTAAATATTTTTTCAGATGGCTTTTGTTGTTTGAGCTGGTGAGATCATGTCATATCAGAACTACAATCACAACAGTTTCATTGGTATGTCCAGTCCAAGAGGTGTTTGGCAAGATAAGTGCCAATGTTGGACAGACATTGTCTGCTGACAACCTGCTTATTAACTTTTGATATTATCAACATATCATATTTATCAAAAGGCAGGTTTGGATACTGGTGGGTGTGTGTCACTACCTGAAACTTATAGTGGCTTTACTGCTGGGTACCACATGAACATCACCAGAAGTTCGCAAATGGTCTTCATATAATGTTAGGTATAAAGAGAGGAATGAATGACTTGTTTCTTTATCTCCATTAGGGGATACTGATAATCTAAGTCTGTAACCACATAACCAGAAAAAAGGACTTTGAAAGCTTGAGGCACAGGCATATTTCTTGCATAAAGTGGGGTAGTCAGGAATTATCCATGTGTAACTATTGGCACTGGCAAGTTGATCTTTTAAAACTTTTCTGAGAAATAATGATTAACAATAATCATCACTAAAAGATGAATAAACTAAGTTAAATAATACTATTAATTTTAGAGTGATAATAATCTGCAGATAATACATTTATTATATCAAGTTCACATGCCATCAGGGATTGCCTTATTGATATCAGCCAATCAGAGACAATCTAGTGAGTAGAATGTATAATATTTTAAAAAGATATTTTAATAGGAAAGGGGATTTATTTATTTTTATTATATACCAAGTGTCAAAGTTCAATTTTCCTCAATTCCTATTGGTCGAGAGTGTGTCACGTGAATATGAAGAAATTAGACTGTTTCCTGGCAACCATTCTGGGAGGGGAATATTATGTTATGGACCGGGAATAACAAAACCAGAAGTCAGACACGTGATTGAAAATTATAAAAACCGGAAACCAGAAAGCAACACATTTGAGCGCGCGTTTGCAAAATTCATTCACACTTTTTCTTTCAGGAAACATCATTATTCATTTCTCCACTTTTGTTTTGTTCTCTTTGACACTTGGTATGATAATAAAGCACTTATTTACTGGGACCTCGGGAAAGCAGTATGTTTTGTGGTCCCTCGACCTCTGATGTTTCCCTTAGCTCTGCCTCGGAAAACATCAGTGTTAAGTGTTAAAAAAATAAAATATATATTTATCTTACCAATTTAGAAATTCATTTCCTTAAGGACAGACTAACTGGGATTCATTTTACAAAATATGAACAAGCAAAAACACCTAGATCTGAATTCTATATCTTAGAAAATACTTAGATGTCAATGAAAAAAGTTGGGAAATGAAACATTGTGAATGGCTGAGGTCAACTAAGGATCTCCTGCCTGATTGGCTACAGTTGTCACTCTATGTAGTGATTGGTTAACTTTGTAAAAGTGGTCCTAGTTAGAGTGTCCAAAGATTAAGATTACAAATCATTGTATCATGCATACGTACCTTTACGTCTCTTAAAGTAGACTTCAATGTCTTCAAATCCTCCTTGATTACAACTACTTCCTTTGTCAACCTGTCACTTTTCTTGGCAAGGCAAGAGTTGATTCCCATCATCAGTTTGTTCTCTTGAGCAAGTAGTAACATGTGTGAAGACATCTTGTCCTCCAAGTGTTTCTCCATATCTTTGCGTAGCACTTGCTCTGAACATCCTTGGTGTGAGAAGGGGCAGGCAAGTGAGGTATTGCTGCATGTGTTGTCCAGATGATCTTTCATGGCACTCCTTTAATGTAATTATCATCACCTTTAAATTAGTATAGCAAATCGCACTGGTTATGAAGTCCACTAGCCAGGTGACTCAGTTCGATGGTCGAGCATCAGACTGTTGAGTGGGAGGTTTTGGGTACTATTCTTGGCCAGACCCACACTCAGAGTCTTACAATGACTGAGAAGAATGAGCTGCCTTTGTAATAACATCTACAAATATTTAACCTTCATATAGCATGGATGACCACTTAACTGTGTGGATACTCCAGCCAGGACCACTTTGATACACTAGTATCATTAACCAATCATATTGCGACCTTTAGTTCAATATTTTTAAGCAGCCAATAAGATAGCACATTGATAATAACTTATAATAAGTGAGTTATAAGCTGTGCCCTGACTTTGATCAATCCCTGGAGAGGTTGATCCAGAATGTGACAATCTGATTGGCGTACAATTTTATCAATTCAATTTCGGTCTAGTTTATTGTTATCTGATTGGCCAGTTTGATTCAAGTGCTCGCGGTTAGTGTCTCTCCACATTTCATTGGTACAAATTAATTTTGGAGGTACGTACTAAAAGAACCACTGTGGATATGAAGAAAACCTAGTAGTGACCACCCTCAATGCCTTCTCCTCATACTAACCACCTCTCATTCAAAACTCATTGTAAAGAACCTGAAGTTTCATCATATCCATATTGAATAAGGGCACTATATGAAACAATTCAGGGATTTATTGCACAGGCATTTCAACGAACATTTTAAACAAATTTCTCATAATGCTGTACCTTTGTATCTTGCTTGTTTCATGATTTGTATAACAGTTGTTGGGGCATGGGATCATTGCATCAGGACAGTCACTATCCTAGTGGAGTTGAAGATCATGTTGAATGACTTGTGCTTGGCAATCCTTGCAGGTCACTGTTCTATGTATACATGTTTGGGTATGATCATCAACATGTCTTCTCTGCACCATGGCTATACAGTTTGCATGAGGACATCGTACTTGGTAGAAAGCACAAACCTCTTGGTGTTTTTTAAGCTCTTGCAGCTTGCCATTCCAGTTACAGACATCTTTTGTGACTCCCTCATCTAATAAAATCATGAATAAATGATATGATAAGAAGAAATATAATTATATAACTATATTGTTATTCTGTTAATAACTATATATGTAAACCGAACACCAGTGTTCAATTCCTGAAACAACCTTTGGGCTGATTTAAGTAAGAGCACAGCTAACCCAAGATGGAGCCCTGAAACAACCTCTGGGCTGATCTTAGTCAGGGAACTGCAAACTAACAGATTCAACTGTGAACAAACTCATAACAGTAGATCAAACCTGGAAAAAACCTCTACACTGATCTAAGTCAGGACACAGCTACAGTAACTTATAATTTGAACTCTGAAGCACAGTGCTCAAAGCTGAACTTTTTTAAGATACTAGGCAGTGGGAAGCCTGTGAAAAGCCAAAGGTAACTGTGGTTTAGCACTATGGGTAGCATGGGTGGCGTTCGCGGCTAACGCGTCGTCTTTCACCGCTGTGAGTCCAACGGGTCGGGTCACTGGTTCGAGCCCTGTGGTCGCCACATGTGAATTGAGTTTGTTTGATGTGTCGTTCCCTCCTATGCTACGAGGGTTTTCTCCGGGTTCTCCGGTTCCCTCCCTCCATAAAAGTCAACATGTGAGTTGAGCGTTGTGTGCATAGAATATTAAATGTAGTGGTAGGGCGTGTGAGTGAAAAGTGTCCCCAATTAGTGCGAAAGCGCTAAAACGACTAGACACTTAAATAAAAGTGATTTATTTATTTATCTATTTGGTTAAGTCCATCTGCAAACTAGCAACAGCAACTAGCGAACTAGCTGCACGTTTTCTCATTCTATGGCCCCCAGCATCATACTTGGATTTCTAATTTTGGTGTGAGTTTCCATTGATATGTCAAAATATTCACACATAACTACCAAAACATTCCCAAAGCATGACCACCAGATGCAAGCTCAAAGACCAATAACAATATGGGTGTAAGAATGAATTAGCATAACAGCCAATCACAGTCTATAATATATAACCATTCAACCATGTTGGGGGTATTAACCAGAGTTAAACTAGGGCTGCACGCAGGCTAGGCAATAGGCTATGTCTATAGATCAAGTAGCCCAGCAGAGTAATCTGCTAGTCCAGATAATTAGTAATCCAAAGACCCCACTAGCCTATGGATTAGCGAGCCCTAATTTCCACTAACCCGGAGGAAAGATTTGCTAGTCCCACACAAGTGAGCTAGCATTAGTGTTGAACACTGAAACAACTTCTGGGCTTCTCAAAGTTAGGGCACATACAGTACATATATGCTACCACTTACAGATGTAACCCTGAAACCTGGAGAACATGCGGAAAAACCCTTAAATAAATGGACAGACAAAACAAACTCTACCCACATGTGATGCCGAGACCAGGAATCAAAGTTGAGACACTTAATTCCCTGTGATCAGTTACAAAGATAATAGCCATACTACAGTACAACTGTAGCTCTCTCTATCAGTACTGTTTTAAGATACATCTCACCTAGAAGGCAGGGGCTATTTGGCTTTGCACTATAATTTATACTCAAAATAAATATGTGAGGCCAATTAGGGGAATCAAGTTATAACATATTATGAAGCACGAGGAGTAAGTGTTATGCTGTTGAATGTTTTCTCATCAGTTTAGTTGTGGGTTAGATCCCTAGACCAGCCATCATATAAGACTAGAGCAGTCCATTGGTTCTCTTTTGTACTTTGAGGGTTTTCTCCAGGTTCTATGGTTACCTACCTAAAAATGTTAAATTCAAATCCACCCTCAGTGAGTCCTCTACCAACTACAAACGAAAAAATACATAGCCTTACACAGTACTTACGAGTTTCTAGCTTTTTCCTCTTTGCTTTTGGTTCACCATTCTCCTTATTCTCCTCATCTTGAGCAAAACAGTAGACGTAAAGATTATTCACGATGTTATAAACAGTCAAGTTACGAACCAAGCTGTCAGTGATCAGAGTGTTATCCAAAGGACAATTCTTGCTCGTCTTCAGCCACAATTCAATAAACTCGCTGCAGAATGTGTGACCATCTTTGCAGCTCACAGGGTCTTGGAACACTCCATGGCTAGAAATAAAGTAAAAATAGAGTGAGTTTAGTGATTTTGGAGGCGAATTATTCAACTGTAGTCTCGTTTTGCTCACCATATTGGACAGTGAAGGTTTTCATCACATGAATTCACAAACTGATCGGAATTAAACCCCATTTTCTCAAACTGCTAGAGGCAAATATATATCTTATTGACCTTTCTTGGAGTGAATTGAGGGTTTTTAATGGATATATTAGGATAAAAGATGAAGGTTTTTAGGACCTCCGCGTTTTGAGATGCAGAAAATATGACGTACCCTATGCACGAGTATCAAGCTTAAACTGTAGCGGGAAATCCCAAGAACCTTTGCGTGCTTACTACGGACTGGGGAGGTAAGGGGCTATAGGCCTTTTGCAACAAACAGTCACGTGCTAATAGTCCCTTGGGGAAGGCTCTGCTGGATGGCAAACAAACTTAAGGTTACTCCCTACAGTATTTTTTGGTTCGGAGCAGCATATCATTTTCATTCGGCTTACTGATAGCCTTTATCTGCACCTATGGATTTGATTTTTGGCCTGGTTTAGAACGAAGATGAAAGTTTTGAATTAAGTTGATTTTAGCTTGATCGACGTTACCTTGGTAACGACTCTTCAAAAGTGAACATAATGATATAAGATAAGAGGTAATCGATGAAACTAATCAGTAAAACTCGTGCCGATACACAAATTATCTAAACTTTCAAACGTCCTAGTAATTTCAACAGAGAAGGTTCCTACCGCCTTACAGGTCATCTACCTGAAGAACGTAACACTAGTAGTGACTGACCGCCTTTGCCATGACAACCCCCCCCCCCCCCCCCCCCCCAGAGGACAGTAGACGTGGCATGTCGTCACTCATTCATCGTTTCACTTCGTCATTATTCTAGTTATAGCCGAAACCATGTTTTTTAGAACGTCTACGCGTTTTATACGTAATGTTACATTTAATTTATCAGTAAACTTTCGCTTATTTCACTAAGTAGTTTCTCGTTTATGCGTAGTTTTATTTCATTGTTTGAAGTCAAAAGAATCTTTTCTTTAATAGATTTATTGGATAAATGCATGCATCGTTTTATCAACTTGATAAAGATTATATATAATAACCGGTGGATAGCGCTGTCCTGTTCCTGTTCTGACTCACAGAGGAGGTTTCAGGCCTGTTGCGAAAATCCCAAATTATTCTTTTTTTCTAGTTTTCGGGCATAATTTAATTTGTTTTCCGGATGTAAAAAGCACCTTTGTTTTTCCTGCGGTGATACTAGTAATGATTGGGCTTCACGTATAATGGAGGATCGTTGATTTACGATCGACAAAACTGAACTGAGGGTTTGCTTAGAAATACGAGACTGCTTTTCTTTTCTAGTCTAAGCGGTACTATTGGAAAAAAAAAAATATTATTTTATGCAGGTATCCCTGGCATGGTATCCGCGATATCCGTGCTATCTGCGTTTTCGCAATCACCTCAAACTCTTATTTAAAACCCTTACGAAACACAGAATGGGTTACACATGACTTGTATTACGTCACTTCATCGGCTAACTCAGTTTAAACGGAATAGTGGCCCAAGCTAACAACTCGTTTCTCCGTTTCACGACGAGTTAAAAATGATCCCTAGAAGCCTTTTATTTTGCATTCTTCTGATGGTCAACATAATCTCAGGAGCATGTGAGTATCTTTGGTTTTGGTTTCGTAGACTTGTGACCGTGTGTTTTTATTCTATAATTCCTGTTTTCTTTAGAACTACTGTATTTTTACCACCTACGCTCATTGACACTTTCAAAGCCTTCATCTAAAATTAGAGCAAAAATGGCCATCTTGAACGCATTCAAATCAATAGGTAAATTACGAGCCTTGTATGAAACGACTGAAGAAGATCGAGTGCCAATAGATGTGTTTTACAATTTTAAATCGCGTAAAAAAGTCGCTCAGCTACGCGACGTCGAAGGGTTGTTTTAGCTTCCTCGTCCGCCATCTCTGCAAGCTAAGCCTAGTTCGTGCAGCACTAAAGCACGTGTGATGAGCCCACGTCATCACTGTACATCTGCTTACTAATGGCATAGGTCAAGGGCACTAGGACACCGAATGTGGTTGGATTTCTATAGGTTTTTTCCCCTTTCGATTATTTGAATTAAATTAACGTTGTATACTTGTTTACTTATCTTGTGTTCGTGTTCCTTCGTTGTCTTCGTTCGCTGTTGTAGTGCAGACGTTTTCATTCCAAAGGTCAAACGGTTTGAATAGCCTACGAGCGTTACTTCTTTAACGGCCGTTCCGTACTTGACTCTGTTTGTACTATACCAACAACAACGCGACCGCGCGATGCTCTTTACGTCAGTAACATTCAACCGTCCAGTTAATATGGTTAATCAAATTCACCTTAAGTGATTTAATTCAAATAATCGAAAGGGGAAAAAACCTATAGAAATCCAACCACATTCGGTGTCCTAGTGCCCTTGCATAGGTCAAACCGGCACTCGTGCGTGGAGTTCAATGGTAGAACTTGAATGTTGGATTTGTGTAATCCAGCAATGACGGAAATAGATTATGTGTTTGTATCTAAAAACTTTAAAACCTTAGTCCTTGAACGAGAAACTCTAGTGGTTCATTTTAATATACTGTTTAGAAAATAACGTTCTCAAAATTGAATGCTGAAATTGATGTATGTCAAAAGAGCAATGTTGAATTTTGTCCAGACACGAAAAGCTATTAAAGGATTTTGAATCGTGGAACTCGAATGTTGGACGAGATTACAGCTAAGTTGAAATCGAAATCTTCAATGTCGGAAAAGCAACTAACAATATTGCATTGCAAGTGAAACACTGAATTCTTTACTAGAATGTTGAAAACCTGATGTTGAATTTTGTCGGGAATATAACGCCATAAGTTTCAGGGGTGTGCGGTTTTCATTTTTTGTGTCAAGTGGCTTTGTTTTACTTTTTAAAAGACTTACATTTTTAACAGTTCCGAGCGCAATCCAATCACGACATTCAGACAGTGAGTAATGTTTAGGAGTTCTATTTTTAGCTTTCTTCATAGGAAAAAATGAACTCATAAATGGTGCCAACCTAAAAATATGATATAGATATATGATATATGGTGGCACCTAAAAATATGATATAGATTGCTTATTGTATAAATATAAAAAATCTCCATAAAAAAGAACCTCGAAGTAAAAATAGAGCGATTATTAGTGAATTGTTGACTTTTTTTTTGTCATTTATTTATTTACTTATTTACATTCATATTTTAACAGGAAGCTTCTTCACTTATAAATGTGATTTTCAAGAAGGTCGTGATAAGTAAGATGTTTTGACAGTAATATGCAAAAAGAGAATTTGGAGGTTGAATATCGAAACCAGCTCGTTACTGAAAAGTCAACATCATTATTACTAGTATGTAAAATTGTAAAAGATGAAAAGTTCAGATTTAGGTTTACAGGTTTAAAAGAAATTCGATTTAAAATGGTTAATATTAGAACACTGTTTAAGAGTGTCACTCAGATTGTTCCATTCTTTCATGGCTTGAAACTGCATTGTATGTTTTCCCCAGTTAGTTTTGGGTCGTGGTAAGCGAAACTCGCTTCCATGCCTCGTGTTGTAGCCATGCTCATTGAGCTTATTCAGCTTTATTCAAGCATTCGAACTAGACGTGGTCGAGTTCCTGAATCTTACTAGTAATTTAGAAGTTTCAAGGATCTCTCGTTCGTGAAACCACAAGTTTTATCTGCATCTGTAATTTTTTCTTTATTCACTTGAAGAAATAGCAGGTACTTGAGTAAGACAATGTCCAAATCCTTTACTCTACATCATCGGTTGGTCGCAAATGAAATATCTATCTCGCATTGTTCGTGAGTGCAAACACGCACACACGCGAGTCTTTTTAAATACATACGCTTCGACAAGGATGTCAAACAATAAATTGTTATTTTAAATCAAACAATAATTGAGCTAAATCCAATAAGTGTTTGCTATTTATTTATTTATTATTATTATTTTTTTAATTATTATTATTATCATTTTTTTTTTTTTTTTTTTTTTTTTGTCTATTAAGATACGCTATATGATCTTAATTGCCTATCAAGCTACGATAGCTATCACTGTCTCTATTAAAGAGAGCATGTGATTCATTAGCAATCTTCCATGCCTCCAACCATTTCCTCTGGTGCCATCGTTCTTCTTTATAAACTACAGAACTACCAAGCCAGTTAATGCTGTGGCCAGTCTTCGTGGCGTGCTCTGCTAGAGCTGACTTATCCGGAAGGTTCAGATGGTGAAAACCTCAAAAGTAAACGTCTTAAGAAGCGACTTTTAGTTCATATTTTTTCACAAACATCTCTCCATAGGTTGATACATCCCCAGTAGAAAATCTCAAAATTCTGATGTGGGGCAAGCGATATGCCGCAGAACAACAGAAAGCGGTATCGTTCTTATTAGGAGCATTACTTTTAAAATAAAATCAGATTCGTCTTTTGTTCTTTTCTTCTCAATAATGCCATTATTTAAAGCGTGGGATGTGTCGAGACTTAAAAGAAAGTACTAAATGACAGACGATTTTGGTGAATGAAAATATGTGTGACCATGAGTGATTTGATATATTGCATAACATAAATCTTTGTACTACATGTTCCTTTCTTTAGCTTCTAACCAGAACAACAGTTGTTAACTCTATCTAACAGATGTTTTTGAAACGGTGAAGAGTACCTGTATGTCTATAGGTTTAAAAGTTCATTATCACTTATCCTTTTATTGTAACTAGTCGTTCATAACACATCCTTAACAAATCAAACATAAACTCCTTATCAGGCGGTTTATCAAAGATGTCCAATGATTTAATATTCAAAGAAATTCAATTTTAACGCAATTTTGACCATTTACATGCCAGCTATAATTATATTTCAATAAAATAAATGCGGTTATGGGTGTACATTTTGGCCCCCAGGGAAGAGCTATTCGTAATTAAGTTATGCCCTTTACCCAGGGGCTTTGAATGGTTTTTGTTTGTCACGAAAAACAATTCCCCGGTGGTGCCCCGGGGGTCGACCCACGGGGAAGCAAATGATAAGTGCATTAAGAGAACTTCATTCGTTATTTATGAAGTGATAAGAAAGCCGAATGTGATTGGATACGATAGAAAATAATGACAGCGGATTGACTGCTTCACAGAATATTATGGATTACCGAACTGATCTTAGTAGCGTTTCGGCCTGAGGGCCGAAACAAAACAAACAAAAAAAAAAAGACAACAACAACAACAACAGCAACAAAAAACACAGACACATCGGCACAGTCCATGATCAGCAGACACGCCGGTACATATCAGCATTATCGTTTCATGTAAATATACAAATGTGTAAGTTGTAATTCGTGATGACGTAGGTGAAAACCAAGAATACATCCTTGATAGGTGACAACCATAAATACTTATTAACGAAATCATAAGCTAAGGATATAACTTCTAATTCTATATATCACTTCTAGTTTTCTAAAATGGAAAAGCCCAAAATACTTCATGGAACCGGTTGTATGTGCCATTTTGAATAAGGGGATCTATGTGCTTCCTACTGTTATGCTTTTATCCTGTTTATCCAATGTATTGATCGTGCTCCTTACAAGAAAAATACATTTTTGAAATTTTAATTAAGCGAACAAAAATAAACTATAAACTTCCATATTCTAGTTTCGAATTATCGTTCTTTACTTTACCGTCGGCATTTGTGAATATTTTGACACTGAAATTTATATTATATCCAGGAATAGACCACATCGGTGGCTACGAACTCGACTGAAAAAGGTATATACTATTCAGCCGTGAGTGCGCTTGTAAACTTTAAGCTAGGTACATACGGTTCAACAAGGCAGACAATGTCGATAAAGTATCGTTTTTCCCCTGAATGATTACGTTCCAAAAAAATTGCTTCGTGTTACATGGCTCGCAACATTGATTGCCAGCGACATTGCGTACAATGTTGTAACTTAGCTTTACAGTTACAGTGGAACACCGCCTTACGGCCACCTCGTTATTGCGGTCAGCTCTTTTGGGTCCCGACGAAATGCCCATACATTTACTGTAAAATGTACCCGCTTAATACGGCCACCCGTTAATACGGTCAACGGCCACTTTTTTGTGGCCCGATTGACAAACTTCCATACTTTTTAACCCCGTATTACGGCCAGGACAAATAGGTTACAATTTAGATCTGAATGTAAATACTGCAAAGTTATTGCTGCAAAATGTGTGATTCTTTTATTCATTCGGTTAACATTCTACAGTAATGCTTTTTGTAGAATCATAATCAACAACTTCAAACACGTACAGCGCGATGCGCAAAAGTATGTCCGCATTTATTTTATAGCGGTACAGTATTAAAACGAGCCATGCCGGATAGCCTATCTGGGGTGATATCCAGCCTCGAGTCAGTATGGCTTCAAAGGGAGCTTCATTCGTCTGTACGGAAAGTCACTGCCTATTTTAAAAAGTAGTTGTTACTGTACACAGTTTTCTCTGTTGTACTGTTATATCTACATTCCTGTACTACTGTATAATTTAAAGTTTTAAAGTACTACTAAAGTTAAGTTATAAATGAGCTCCAATACCATCAGAAGTTTTAGAAACATTTAAAAAGAAAACCATATGTATTATTGCACTTAATTTGTTTAGTAGTTTCGTACTGATTAATAAAACACGTTTTTAACATATTTTTGACAGTCCGCTTAATACGGCCACCCCGTTAAAACGGCCACTTTTGAATGTCCCTTCGGTGGCCGGATTAACGGATTAACGGGGTTCCACTGTATGTCATTTCAACAATGGTCTCCATCCGAGAGCGATTGAAAGAGAAAAAATTACATAGGGAAAATGTAAAGAGTTCGAGAAATTAGCATTCACGTGGAGAAAATGGAACGAACAAAATAGCCGCAAAGAAAACTAGTCTCAATGAGGTACCACGTCTTACAAAGATATTTCGATGCTAAACCAAATACTATCCCTCTCATCTATAAGATAGGTCACGTATATAGAAAGAGTGAGGCATCGCATCATCTCTTGCTACAGCATAACAAGTTTTATATCAAAACAAAGTAAGTTTGTATGCTAAAGCCGAATCTCACCAGCAGTTGCCAGTTGCAGTATGCAAGAGAGGAAGATCTATTATAGCTAGGACTAGATGACTCGAGATGTTTTTCTTGAGTCAGTAACGGCGTAAACGATTAATGACATATGAGTAGTATAGGGAATGGGGGTTCCAGCGCAATCTCAACACGGGGTAAGACCCGCGTCAAAAATCCACCTACGGACGACCCCCACTCCAAGTGTGGTTGAGGGCAACAGCGCACTTAAATATGTTAGTCTATATATGGAGTGCGAAGGATGTAAAGAGTTCGTTTATGACTTCTGTGTAAAGTGTTTGAAACCCAAGTTTGTGCCTACTAAACCAAATAAGTATGTTTGTTGTGGTAAAAAAATGCAAATAGAAGATGACACGTCAGCACAGTGTTACGAATGTGGTAAGAATATTCGTAATGCCGTACCAAATGCTACCAAAGAGCAGTATTACGCCAATGGAGGTCGTAAGAAAACGCCATATAAGAGAATAAAATACTTTAGGGACTGGATGAGTCATATCCAAGGTTATCGACCGATATATTTAGACAACGAAGTAAAGAAGAAAATCATAGACCATTTAGAAGAGCCAACCCCACAAAGTCTACGGAAAACGTTGAAAAAATTAAAGCTAGGGAAATATTACAAAGCTATTCCCTATCTTTTGTCTGAAATTACCGGTAAGTCTATTCCTGAGGTTTCTGATATGACAAAAGCCGAGTGGATGTTTTGTCGGCTGAATAAGGATATTCCTTATTACCCTGACGTAATCTACGAAATATTTTACGAAATTGACCCCAACCACCCCCTGTTAGGATGGATTCCGAGAAGATAGTGAATCTTATGCCATAAGATGAGCGAATAGCATAAATCTTATGCCATAAGATGAGCGAATAGCATAAATCTTATGCCATAAGATGAGTAATTAGCATAAATCTTATGGCATAAGATTACGCGTAATTTCCAGACTGACGTTCAATATGTAAATAGAATCCTGTCACGCTTTTTTCAAAGCAGATGTTTACTGAGCAAGCTTTCTTTGAAGCTCTTCTTTCGCTTCTTGGTAAATCTTTTTGCGAGATTCCTCGGAAAGATCTTTTACGACTGTTTTTTTATTCCTTATGTCCGTCTTTAATTTCTCGTATTTGTCTTCTTCGGCCAGAATAAGCGAGAATTCTACGTCGTCTATCTTTCTGTCACGCAAAGCCTTTGAGACAAGATCGGTAATAGTATTTACTTTAGCCCTAGATAGAGCTATTGTCGTGTCATGCTTGGATATTTTCGTGGATAGCTTTTTCATAATACCCGTAGCAACAGCCGAAATGATACCACAAGCTGCCCCAACGCCAGCCAAAGGAACTCCAACGATTATTCCCGGTCCAGTAAGCGAAGTAGCAACGCCAGAGCCCGTCAACACAACAGATATGGATCCTGAAGTTATCGCAATCTTATGTAGCGTACTCCGGGCTCTAACGTACTTTTTTCTAACTTTTTCATAGTGTTTTGCCTGCCCTTCCAAGTAAGCCAGGATTAAGTTCGCTTTATTCAGACGAAAGTTTTCGGCGTTTAGTTCATTAGGTGTAGTATAGGGAACATCTGGGTACAACTTAGGTGCTGATGGTATAACATCCATTATATATACTAATGTACGACGCTTTTGGGAATGATATTGAGGAGCAGCCACATCACGATAATCGAGATTACTGGAATTGGAGAGCATTTAGGAAGATGTTTCCGCATGCAGACCCTAGTAAGTTCGAAAGAAGGCCCGATGGTATTTACTATAACGGCTCCAGAATGTACAGTAATGAGGATTTGAAACCTACGCTGGTCGATCAGATAGACGATCAACTGAAGAATTCTGGTTATGTTGAACATAAGCCTAAGCCAACGCCAACATATGTTGAACCCGGTTGGTCAAAGGAATTATTGCTTGGTACCGGTACTTATCCGATACCCGCGGTTTCATTTGATAAACATCCAAGTTTGGATTTGACATTGAACATGCGGATCTCTAACAACCATTCCTTTTCGTTAAAGGTGCGAGATATCTTCAAAGACGTACCCATTAATCATACCACCGCTAAGGAATCTCATGAATGGTTAAGTGGTCCTAACATGCGTTATTGGCCGCAGCAGCTGAACTTTGCGGTTTGGTGTGCCACTAGCGGCTGCGGTGTAAGTGCAAACTTGATGAAGAATTCAATATTCATGTTTCACTTCCACTTCACGGTTAGAAGAATACTACATGAAATGGGTGTTATTGCGCTGCCGGGAGATGCTGCGTTTTATCCTAGAGATAACAAATACGACGTTCCAGCCTATGACAGGCTTTGTAAGGAGTTTGGAGTTGTGGGAAAAGACTTTAGATGCACTACCGGTGCTAACAATGGCTTGGGGCATATTTGGGCTTATTGGGGGATTGGTGGACATGTGCTAAGCGATAAAGAAGTTCATGCGTTGAATCTACGATGGAACACTGGGTATCACAAAGAAACTCACGACAGTAGCACCTTCTTTGAACCAAATGCTAAGACCACTAAGGAAGTTAGAGACGGACCTCTGTTCAAAGACGAGGGTGGTAAGTATGCAGGGGCCAATCCACTGATTATCAAGATTACCAACGACGAGCAAACGAAGCAATACTTTAATTTCATACCCCCAGAAGGTAAAGGACTAACCAAAGCCGGCCTTGCCCGTTTGAACCGCAGCATAGAAGCTTACGTGTATTCCATCCTTGGAGCTCAGGTAAACACCCGATCGAGTATAGTGGGGAATACCGGCGCCGCAGAAGAGACGCGAGCCGAAGCCTTGATCTTATTCGAAAGTTCGATCTTGGAGGGCGACATTAGCAAGGGCGTACAGCGTTACCAACTAGCTATACAAAATTCTAAGGCGAGGTTGGACTATGCAGTAGCCCCGGGTTGTTGGTTAATGCCTAGTAATTTATCTATAAATACTGGTTCTGTAGTAGGATACAACAACAAACTTCAACGAGCTACTAAGGATATGAAGTTTGGGGTGAACGACGTGAACTCTGACACTCTTAGGAACATCCCCCATTTCGTGGAGAAGTCAAAAAAGTCGCATGAAACGAAGCTACCCGTAGTTAAGAAACCATCAAAGAAGGCCCTGCCTGCGATACCTGAGGAATATGACCATAACTTACTAAAGGTCGGCTTAACCGCTGCAAGCATTGGTCTGAGCTATTATATATGGCGATGAACAACCCCTACGTAGCTGGAGTAGATTGTGTTTATACGACTTACACAGGCGAGAAAAAATACACCCAGGCATCTTGGGTTGATGTCACGGGCATGTCCGTGAATTTGAATTACTCAGGAAAGAAATTGATCCTTTGTAGTATTTGCATTGGTACGAGCAGCCATGCCAACGTCGGCTTTAGGTTCCTGGATGAGAATGGCGTACTGCAGCCTATGAGAAATAAGACAAACAACAGGGAGCCTACGCATTTCTCCGTAGAGCCCACCACAACCAGCGCCGAGAATCTTTCCGTTTGGACTTTCCACATGGTCGCCGATTGCCATGGGAAGGTAAAGCTGCAGATAAGAGTAGACGATACGGGAAAGGTTACGGTAAATAGCATAGAAAATCAAAGGGATACAGCCTACAATCACGCTACCATTAGCACTCTTACGGTGATTAGTCTTTAAATATATGAACCCACACGCGAAGGAAGATTGGTTTCTCCATTACCTGGAGGAGAAGGACTACTTAGAACAGCATTGGTATGACACCGGGCTGTGGGTGAAGGTTGGGGGCCTGGGATTAATCATGTGTACTATTAGTATTTCAACGGCGTATTCATGTAAAGCCGGGTTTAGGATTGTCGATGAGAATGACCATCCATTACTACCTTACAGAAAGAAAGATAATAATAGGAACCCAGTTCATTTCTCGTCGGAACCCCCACCACCGACTGTAGAAGACTTAACACCAGTAAGTTTTCACATGATAGTCAATTGCCAATATGCGAAGTTACAAGTTCTCCCCAACCGCGTTGCCTACCTTCGGATAAATGCCGCCACAGTAAAGGCAAACCCCCCGACTGACGCAGCTTGGAATCATAAGACCATTAGCACCATGACCGCCATACCGCTAGTTCCGCATTATCAAGGCGGCGCGAATACTATCTTTACTTATCCCCAGTCGAGGACGCCTCGGGCGCCCGACGACGATAAGCCACCAGTAACATACAAGGATAAGATTAACCCTTCATCTTCTTCAGGAGTACCACTCCAATAGCTACGACTAATATCCAAATGTTATTCCCCACAAACTTTAGCAGTTCTCCGCCGGCCCTAAGTGCCAAGGAAACAACCGAACCCAGCAGCCCAGGAAGACCGGCTGCCATCTTTTTTCCCAAGTCCGTCAGCCCACTGCCTAATTTCTTTACGCCCGCGCCTGTAGCCTTAAGCGTGCTAAGGATGACTCCTACTACGCTCGAAATAGCAACCGCAAATGCCAGCGGAATACCATACTTCACCAAAGCTCTTTTTATTTTTTCCTTGGTGGTAAGCCCCAGCTCTTTCTCCAACTTCTCCTTTTCCACCCGCAATTCCGCAAGGCGTACCTCTAGATTTTCTATTTCCTTTTGAGCTGCCTCCTTTTCTTCCTCAGGGCGTTCTTGATCTTCGATTACCCCCCGCTGTCGTTCTATTTCATACTCCAAGTCTTTGATGGCTTGATCTTTCTGTTGAATTTGATCTGTTTTTGCATTGATTTCAGACATTAACATTCGCCTTTCTACCAAGGAGTCAGTCATTTCAGCCCGCAGGTTTTCCTTTTTTATATCCAACTCCTGCAGGGTGAGGTCAAGATCCTTTTGTAATCGATTTCTTTCACGTCGAATTTCATTCCTTTGATCTACCAGCTCCCTTATTTCTTGATTTTTAAATTCGACTTCCCTCCTATGCGCGTCGGCAAGCCGCTGGTTTTGCTTCATGTATTCCTCCTCCCTTTCTTCCAACGTTTCCCGCAGTGCTTCCACTGAGGCGCCAGAGCTTTGGGCTTCTCCTAAGTCCTCCCGTGCTTTATCCCTTTCGCGCAAAGCTTTATCCAACTGGTTTCTCATTTCTACCATTCTTTCGTTACCGAACTTTTTTTCGGTATCGACGAGTAGTTGAGTTTGCTTTGCGTATTCTACCTCCCTTTCTTTTAACGTTTTTTGCAGCTCCTCAGCGCGTTTTTCTAGCGCAACCTTTTCATTCAGGGTTTGCAGCCTTTCTAACAGGCTTCTAGTAGCACGCTGAAAGCCTCTTAATCTTGAGACGTCACCCCTAACGTTGCCCTCCTCATCAAAGAGGGGTTGTGGTTTCGTCCAGCGGTCTTTGTCGGGAAATCTCAGGTCTTGGACGCTTATGAGGACTTTGTTTCCCTTTTCCGTGAGCTTTACGTCGTCAGCATCAAAGTTGTCGTAGCGCAGCTCTAGCTCCCGCGCTGCCCACTCTACGGTTTCCCGCGCGGCTGCTTGCGGCTCGCCCATGTTTTGAAGCTCTATGTGCTCACGCGGAAACGTGTACTCGCGTGCTTTGGGATGTCTTAGGGCCTTTGCAATCCTATCCCTTAGGGAATCGTCGACTTGTTGGGTGGGAAGCAGCGGTTCTTCATCACCGTCGTTAATGTCAGCCTGACCTTCCTCAGTGGTGGGATCGAAGTCGGGGTCTGTTCCTTCTACTTCCATTATATATGATAAGCTCAAAGTTAAATCCCAACGTATTACCTAAGCAGGTTGGCGGACTAAAGGCAGAACGCACCTTTCACCGGGTCACATTCACACCTTCTAGCGCAAAGCCAGGAGAAACCTTGTACGTAGGCGTGCCCCGTCTAACGGATAACCTAGTCTTAGTTCCTGGCACCTTGGCTTTGAGGTTTGACCTAGCGGTACAGTCAAACCCCACAGATGAAAGGATTATCGTTAACAACGTGGGTCGCAACATCGTTTCTAAGATGCGCGTAAAGTTCGCCGGGGAATCCTTGCTGGACTTAAATAGGTACGATCTGTATACCACGTACAAAGACTTATGGTTGACGGCCTTTGACCGCGCGCAAAGGATAGAACAAGGAATTGGTAGTGTCATTCTACGTAAGGTCCGCACACCTACGAAAACGCAACCTACTGACGGCAGCGGAGAAACCGCAGTAGCAGACGCAAAGCGAATAAAGACCGCCTATGGTAGCAAGTATGTCATACCGTTGGACTTTGAAGTGATTACGAATCACGGTGTGTATTACCCAAGACAGTTATCCGAGTTACAGTTTGAAGTAACCTTAGCAGATGCTAATAACATCATTGGTGGGCTAAGCACTGCACTTACCAAAACAACCCCATACTCTATTACCAACTTAGAGCTACAGTACGAAACGGTGTACAGCGAAGAGCTGGCCCGTAGCGCTGGCATGGAATACAGCTCCGGAAAGGCATTCCTTTACGACCACGTAGTGATGTATAAGACATTTAGCTTCTTGGATAAGACGGATGAGGTTATCAACCAAAGCATTAACCTCCCGCGAAGAAGTCTCACGGGGTTGATGCTGGTGTTTGCCAAACCCTACGAGGCCGGTAAGCGCGACTCCGAAGCCTTTCACAACCCTAACATTACTAACGTCGGCGTGAATATTAACGGCGTTCCAAACAAGGTTTACTCCCAGGGAATAAAGCCCGCAGACGTGTACAGAGAGGCCGCGCGCAAGTTTGGCGACCAAATTAACCCTGAGGAATTCTTCAATGATAAGTACGCGCTGTGGATCGACATGCGCACAACGAACGACGAAGACCTACATGGTCAGGGTTTACGTCTAGTAAATACGCAGGATGGCATAACATTGGAGATCAAGCGCACCAAGAACACCGATGCCGGCGACGGCGATAAGATAAACTGCTACGTCTTCGTCGTGTCTGACGCGCAACTGAGCGTAGAAATGAATCAGCTAAAGAGCGTTGCATATTAATGTTAAAATATTTCTTAAATATACAATGCTTCGCGTATTTGAAAACAACGACACCAAACTGCAATGCATAGTGCAAGGCGAAACTTTGTACTTCAAAGCAAAGGAGGTGGCTTTGGCGTTGGGCTATGAGCGCCCTAGAGATGCAATTAGAGCACACGTATCTGAGAAATACCAGAAAAAATGGGTTGATCTACAAGGGGCTGCGAATCACCGCTCCTTTACTACGCAACCAAATGCCGTGTTTATATCCGAACCTGGTTTGTACGAACTGATATTTAGCTCCAAACTACCCAAAGCTGTGGAGTTTCGTGATTGGGTCTTTGAGGAAGTCCTACCCGCGCTAAGGAAAACGGGTAAATATGCAATAGAAAGGCGGTTTGGCGGCCCAAACAAGTTAGTATTCAAGATCGAAAATGAAGCCGACCTACACGCGAAGGTCGTCGACTACACACGTAGGTTTTACCCCGATTTCATCATAGCGCCGGGTCTTGGCGAACTTCAAGATTCAGACAGCAAGCGAATAACCTGCTGGCGAAAAGGCTACCAAGCCGGTCAACCCGACCTTTTGATCCTAAATGCGCATAAGAAATACCGTGGGTTGTGTATTGAGTTGAAAACCCCAAAAGGAAACGGCGTCTTATCCGCGAAGCAATCTAAGAAAATCTCACAGCTTGACGTAAATGGTTACCTAACGATGGTTAGCAACGATTACGACATCATCTGCCGTGCCCTGATGGATTACGCGGATGGTATTCGTATTCCCTGTAAGGGCTGTGTAAAGCGGTTTAAGTCCTACGCCACTTTGAAAACGCACCTAAAGATATTCCATAGGTATAATGAAGCTCAGCTTGACTCACTGGCGTGATCTTGTCCACGGTAAAGCATACGAAATAAAAAATTACGTCGTCTTTGAAGACATCGACCGTTTACGGTTAGTCCTCAAAGACTTAGAAGGCAAGGAATATTCCCTTTGGGCGCCGGATTGCGTGCGGTACGTAATTCAGGGCGAGGAATTCACCCACTTACGCAGCTATGGTAAGGTAAATGGCCGATGGAAGTTTGACATTGAAAGAAGAGTCACTCCATCTCCTCTTTGTAGTTAAGCGCGTCTGCTAAAGTCCGCTGCGCTTTAGGATCCGCGGAGCACCAATGCCCCACAAAGGATCCTTCGGAGAATACCCTGTCGCAATGAAGGCAGGTGTATTTTTTACGCGGTTTGGGTATCGCAATGCAGTCGGCAGGTAGTTCGCAAGTAATACAGTCCATATATTGAAAGGGCGATTAGGGCGCCCCCAAAGAATGCCGTGAAGTAGGCTACCATATACTTAGGGGACTCTGCAAGGCCCCTTTAAAGGGGTCTTTATTTTTATTTATTATTATTCATTATCCTTAATAATAATAAATAAAAATAAGAATGGGATTTGAGACTCTTTGCGCAAACCCCATTCTAAAAGGGTCTCAGAATGTTGAGCATAAGGTTGTTATATTGTTAAGGACGCTTGTTTGTCGAGGCAGTTGAAGATATGTTCCTCTTCTCTAACACAACCACAACGATCGCACTCCTGCCTCCAATACTCCCTTTTAGTCCACGGAACGCCTTCGGCGCGTTCAAAAGAGGGGAAAGTACGGACTATCTTCTTATGGTAATCTATGCGATTCCTTAAGTAATCCTCTTTATGCGGGCAGCGACTCATCATATCCGCACATTGGTAGCAACCCACGCCTTCCAAGTCGTAGCTCCCAAAGAGAAACCGATAGTTGACTTCATGTGTTTTCCGATGCGTTTGTAAACGTTGACGACTGCTTAGTATCTTATTACAGAAACTACACTGTCTGCTTTGTTCACAGACGCCCCTTTTCAGGTGCTCGGAGGTGTTAGGAAATTCCTTATTACAGCCCTTGCAAAGCCCACAAATGCGTTTGTCTTGATGTTGTCGCATCTTTTGAACGGTACTGAATTCTTTACCACAATCCTTACAAACTTTACTAATTGGTTTCTTTGTGCAAACGCCACGACGAACGTGGTATTGTAGTCTTTGCTTGGTGCTGAACACCTTTTTACACATCGAACAGTTCATTTATACTTAAGTGTACCTTAACCACAATATAACAACTTTATTGTTAACATTATGAAGTGTCTTTTAAAATAGGTCCGCAGGAGCATACAGCTGCGTTTAAAAGATACCTTAGAATGTTAAAGATAAGGTTGTTATATTGTTAAGGATGCTGTTTAAAAGAAAAAAAAGATGTCTTAGAATGTTAAGTATAAGGTTGTTATATTGTTAAGACTACTATTTTAAGAGATGTCTCAGAATAAGGTTTGCGTAAATCCCATTCTTAATGAAAACAGCACATCCTTAACAATTTAACAACCTTATACTCAACATTATGAAGTGTCTTTTAAACAGCATACGCACACATCCTTAACAATTTAACAACCTTATACTCAACATTATGAAGTGTCTTTTAAACAGCATACGCACACATCCTTAACAATTTAACAACCATACGCTTAACATTATGAAGTGTCTTTTAAACAGCTCTACAGGGGATATCGCATAAAGTCCTTAACGCTTTCTTTCGCCCAACCGGCCATCGTCAAAAGCGCACCAAACCTCTCCGCGCGCTTCAGACCGCACATTTCATCATACAACTCCTGCACGCGCTCCCGCAGCCGATCGATCTCCTCCCTTTGCATTTCTATGGTGTCTCTTTTATCTTTTGCGTCGCCGGCAATTCTTCTTACTGCGTCCACTGGGTCCATCGTATATATAATGGATCCGAACCATATTCCCTGCAATGCTCTGATAGTAGGACCCACCGGCTGCGGCAAAACGCAGTTCGTCGTGGAGCAGCTATTAGGACCCTTTAGATACCGCTTCGACTATATCGTGCTGCTTTGCCCCACCTACGTGAATAACCGCACCTGGACGGGCATAGGAGTGAAAGACGACGACTTCTTCGTAGATATCTTAGACCCTAACGAGTTATCCAGCCCATCTTAAGTTCTGGCACAAACAATTCCCTAAAGATACACAGACACTCCTCATACTGGATGACATCGCCTGCGGGGACGACGTAAAAAGGCGAACTTCCGAATTAGTGAAGCTCGCCTTTAGCGGCAGACACGACAATATTAGCGTTTGGTTGCTCTCCCAGCAGCTTACCAGTGTCTCTAAGCCCTTTAGGGAAAACATAGGATCGCTTGTCGTCTTCTAAACGCCCAGTAAGTCTGACCTGGAAACCATCTTAAGCGACTACGGCGGCGAGATATCCAAGGAACAGTTGCATGAATACATGCGGCACCTAAAAACGCACCAACATTCCAAGATGATCTTCTCTTTGAGGTTTCCCTACACGGTTGGAATCTATGATTCCTAATGTATATGGACATTGAGCAGCTCTTAGATGAAGTCCCCGCGCAGTTAGACGAAAGTAACCTTAAGGAACAACTTAACATCCTGGTGTCTTCTGGGAAGTGTAAAGAAATGATAGGCAAGGAACTTACCCATGAGCAGGTTAATAAGTTGTCGGAAGAGGAAGTCAAGAAGTTCCATAAGAGGTATGAGGCTGCCCTTGCAAGTAAGACCACGGACGCCGTAGCAGACTCCGCTATCCGACTTGCGACTAAATTACTTGGACTTGCACTGCCCATAGACGACGTGGAGCAACTGCGGAAGGACATAAGCGAGGACTATGTTATCGCCCAAGAACTTAAGATAACCTGTGGGTGGTTGTCTTTGAAGTGCGGTAAGTTAATGGCAGTCGCCTCTGCGGCACTTCACGTAGCTCAGCACGTCGACTTGAAGGAACTTGCGGGCACCTTTGGTGCCTCTTGGAAGGACTTCAAGAAGGACAGAGAAGTCGAAAAGGTCTTCCAGGCAGCACTTGCTGAGGTACCTGATCAAGTCACCTCAAGTACTTAGTCAAGTCGTTGTCAAGTCACCTCAAGTACTTAGTCAAGTCGTTGTCAAGTCATTGTCAAGTCGTCATCAAGTTACTTGTCAAGTCCTTCAAGTCCCTTAATATAAGATGAGTGGCACCGAAGAACAACCAGAAAAGGCTCCCGTAGAAGATACCAAGATTACCAAGGCTAAATCTCCAGGCAGAGTTGCTGCCGGAAAGAAGCTCGCGGAGATGAATAAAAAGAACAAAGCAAAGAAAGAAGAAAAGGTGGAGGAAAAAGAAGAGGAATCCTTTATTAATCCGGGATACGTCATTGGCGCGTTAGGAGTCGCTATAGCAGCAGGCAGCCTCTACTTACAATGGCGGGCTACGAAGCCAAAAGTAAAGTGGGAGGCCGCAACATATCACGCACCTGTGGAACCGGCTGTTAGAAAAAGTAAGATCCCTGAAATGGAGTAGATTTATCACCCGCGGCGACCTAGATTTTCCTTCTCGCTTTGTAATATAATGTCAACCGCGTTGTTGAAAACTGTTGAAGAAGCAGCTATTATTACTTCCATCGTTGCGGGTATTGGTTGGGTAGGTAAGAAAGTGCTCAAAGAAGACTTTACTGAAGACCCAAGCAAGAGCTTCGCTAATTTTGCTAAGATGACCGCTGCCGTGGGTGGGGCTATCATGGTAAAGGATTACCTACGGAAGGAAAAGTACCTACCTACGGTGTGATTTTCTAATATATAATGGCTAGCGTGGTCGCAGGTGGAGTTATTGCAGCCTTAGCATTCACTGGAGCTAATTATGGTGGTCAATATTTGGATAGATTAGTCAGAGGCGACAAAAGCAGAGATTTAGCCGCCGAAAGGAAGAGACACGACTTAGCGCTGGAGAAATATCAGCGAGACGTTGCAGCTTGGAATGAAAAAAGACAAGCTTACAGGGATTGGTTGGACAAGAACTACCAAGACAAAATGCAGGCGGATAAGAACTTCGAAAACACAGACTACGCCTTCAAACTTTATGCGCAAGCACACCCCGCGGCATTAACGGGGTTAAGAAAGCCCCAGTTTAAGAATTACTATCAGCCTTCTAAGAAACAAAAAGACAATGAGCTGGTCTTCGTAGGAGTTGCAGGGCTGGCAGGAGGCGCGGCTTTGGCGTATCTGCTCTGAGCGCAGCTCAGATCACTAGAAGGGGACTTGTCCCCTGTAATATATGATCGTCTTTTTGGAAAGCGACAAGAATAACTTTACCACTTATTTGAATCCCCCCATCACAGCCCATAAGGTTAGGCTGGTTAGTTGCTCTTTGTACAATTCTTGGTATAACCTGATTAGGGGCATAGTCACTGAGCATACAGGAGGATCTAACTATCAAGCCGTATTGCTGCCCGATGGACATTATACACCAATCACACTGGCCAAGGAATTAGCAAAACACGGTTATACTCTCACCACAGGATTGCCGCACGAAATGACCCTCAAACATAATATGTCAAATTATTCAATGACTTTTGGAAAGTCTGACCCATTGGGATCTTTATTATGTGCCTCGGGCAAAACAATTACCGACACAGCCATACCTGTGAAATGGAAAGTCGCATCCTCTTACGAAGTCTATTGCGATTTAGTCCATAGTTACAACAATGGAGAAAAGTCTTCTCTTATGTCTAAGTTCCTACCCAAAGGTAATCCATTCGATCTGGTAGAATACACTCCAATTTCTTTAAGCTATGACTTGTCTAATTTAGTAGAAAGCATAAACATCACCATCAAAGTGGACGGAAAGACGGTGGATTTTAACGGACGTAAGATCAATCTCGTTTTGGAATTCATATAATGGGCCGCGTAGAGGACAAACTCAAAAGGATTTACTATGGGCCTGAAGGCTATTGGAAAGGAGCGTCGGCCATCAAGAAACTCGCGACCGCGGCCAGGGTATCAGATGAAACGGCCAAGAACTGGCTAAGAAAACAAACCCTCTGGCAGGTTTATCTTCCCGTGCCCAAGTACATTCCCAGGCCCAGCTTTACCGTAAATGTCCCCAATGAAGTTCATCAGGCGGATTTGCTTTTCTTACCGCACGATAAGGTGAGAAAAAAGACCTATAGATACGCTTTGACCGTAGTCGATATCGCAAGCAGATACAAGGACGCCGAACCCATAACCAGCAAGGATTCTGGGGAAGTCGCAGAAGCCCTAGGTAGGATTTATAAGCGCGTCTTGAAATGGCCTAAGCTGCTGCAAGTGGATGCGGGGACAGAGTTCATGGGCGTGGTTACCAAGACCCTGAAAGACCACAGCACTAAAATTAGAAGAGCCGAAGCTGAGTACCACAGGGGTCAGAGCATTGTCGAAAGATTCAATAAAACCCTGGCTGAGCGTCTCTTTGGATACCAGTATTGGAAAGAGCTGGAAGATCCCTCCAAGCGCAACAGGGAATGGACTCAGAGGCTCCCCCAGGTCGTCGCGGCTTTGAACAACGAGGCGGCGAGGGCTACGGGAATAAAACCCAAGGATACCATAAAAAAGAAACACGTGGAACACAAGTCCTACGTCAGAAGTTCAAGGGCGGTCTTCCCCCATGAAAAAAAATTAGGTAATGTCACGGTCCGATATCTCTACGGACCGGGTGAATTAGAAGGAGGATCCAAAAGAGCTACGGATCCTAATTGGTCTTTGGAAACTTACCAGATCCGAAGCGTAATAGCTAAGAAGGGTCAGCCCATCTTGTATTATCTTCACGATGGCCCCACACGTGGGTTCGTCATGGAAGAACTGCTTATCGTGTGATGTCCGAATGCTATCGTATGCACTCCGTCATCACACATCCATCGCTTACCGTCAAATGCAGACAGTGACACCTTCTCCTGCGTGACGTTATGTATCTGATGACCATAGCTGCGCAGGCTGTTCATCTTATGCCGCTGTTCCTTGCGTGTTCGTAATACGTTGAGGTAGGACTCGTGCGTAATGTCCTTCTTAACCACGTACTTTTTTACGCCTTTAGCTTTCTTTTCTACGCCGTCTAACTTTAGCACGCTGTACATCTTTGGTTTCAGACCCACGTACTCTACTATGGGTTTTCCTAACATTTCGTCTTTCATCTTCCCAATTACCTTCTTATTCTTCGCAGAGTAAAGGAAGTGCTCCTTCGGGTAACCGCTGGTGTCGTACTCGTCTATGTCGGGGAGGCAGTCTTTGTAAACGTCTTCCGTTTGCACTTCTAGAATTAGGGAGTCGGTGTCTGTGTACAGGAGGCGACAGCGGTCTCCGTACTTTGGCTTAAGCTTATCGTAGTAGAACTCGTACATAAGCAGCTTCGATAGATCCAGCACCGTAAAGCCTGTGTAAACGGGCTTGTTTAGTAAGAGGTTTGCCCTTTTCATGTGTATGAATGTAGGGGCGCATCCAGGGTTCCTGCGTGAATTTTAGGACTCTGTGGATCTTCTCTACGCGCATTCCGTGTCGCACGTAGAACTGCAGGTTGCGGTAATGTACCACATACTTCTTCTTATCCATCAGGTTCATAGTTAGTTTCCTGTACGGTTTGTAACCAGGGCACATTTGCTTTTGCAGCGGACTTAGCTGCTTAAATGGTATCTCTATCGCTTCTGGTGCTAAGGGGAACTCATTGTGTTCGTCGTGCAGGCGCTCTGGGTACTCCAGATCCACTTCTAAGACGTAACCCTTGTCTTCCTCCTTTCCTACCTGCATGTAGAAGTCTATCGGCTTCACTGGATCCCATTCGAAGTCTCTCACAGGTAGGTACTGTGACATTGCCCAACCATAAAGGTTATTCGCATCCAGGTAGTAAATGTATGTGGTTGGTTTCTCTGGGTCGTGCTCTACTAAGGGGTTGTTTGCGCGGGCGTAACGTCGGCTGGGTCCGCATACGCCGCCACGAATACCGTCTTCCATAAACCGATACATGTCGTACTCCGTTAGGAGATCCAACTGCGCATTTGTCTTCTTTAACAAAGCACTCCAGCTGAGCCCAGGAGCCGTGTAGAAATTAGCGGGATCCAATCCGTAATATTCCATAGCCATCTTTCTGAAGCTTTGGAAAACATCTGCAAGCAGCACTACGTCAGACCTTAGGTAGATGTCGTGGTAGTCCCCCATGTTCTCACAGGAGTACTTTTCCCACACGTCTAACGCATGCTGGTACTCCTCATCCTTTATACCGGACTCGTTTAGGGTGCTGTAGAAGCGATCTTTGGGTGGTAGGGACTCTTTGAATCGATCCCAGGAATCCATGTATTCGTATGGGTAGACTCCTTTCCTTTCCGCGCCATATTGACTGGAAATGGGAAAGTTGGTGTTATACTTTACGAGGTTTGCTAAGGAGTCCGCCATAAACTGCTGCGAATCTAAGAACTTTAGCTTACCCACAGTTACGGACATGTAGCGCTCTTTGTTGTTGGGTATGCATTTGACGTCGGAGCCGTCTGTTCCTTGTAGTAGCAAATGGGAGTCGTAACCGCGGAGGTTGTGAAAGAACACCGGAATCTCCATGTCTGGATTTACTTTGAAGTTTATATTGCATTTCCAATGAGCCGCTCCTCTGTATTTACCCGTGATGTGGCAGTGATCCCTAACCTTATCCACATAGAAATCCTCAACAAATGCTTTGTGGCAGTGAATGCAGTGCGTGGAGGGCTTTCCCGGCTTCTCACCTTTCTTAGCATACTTCCCGCATTTAAAATGAGCTTCTCCTAGATACTTTCCATCTTCATCCCACGCTTTCTTGGCTCGTCTTCCAAACTGGAGAAGCGTATGTTGGCAAATGTGGCATTTCTTTGCCTTGGTAAAAGCCTCCTGGTTCTCTTTGGTAAATACCATCTTCTTTGGACGTCTTAATTGTTCTCTAATCTCCCCCTCCTCTTCTCGCAATGCTTCTAGAAACTCATTAGCTGCGTTCTTACCTCGGTAAATCACAGGAGGGTTTGCTTTACCGTCTGATCTGACTACTATGTAACCAAAGGAGCAGATCTCGTGTAATCCTACCTTATTCGTGGCACCACGTTTCTGCTCTTCCTTAGTTATCAACGCTTCGAAGTCTGCATATATCACGTAAGGCACTTGCATCTGCTTTTGATGGTCTGCGTATGAAAGCTCTTTGTTGGTGGGTATCTGGATCCGTTGCGCCACTTCTTCGACTCCGCGGCAGATCTCATCGTGTTTCTTTAGGGCATTTAAGGATGTAAATGACAGCAAGCAGCAGTCGCAGAAGTACTTTTTGCCTTTGTGCTTAGTATGTCTGTAGAATAGTCTGCTAATGTGTTTAACCCATGAGTAGTGTCCGCCGTGGTAGAATAAATGTACGCGCTCTCCTTTACTTTTTGACAGAACTAACGGTACTATCGTCTGCTCTCTGACTCCATAAACGTTAATTGCTAGATCGTTTATTTCCTCAAATATGGGGATGTCTATCAACTGCATGGGAAATTCCACACCATCCCACTCTAAATCATCTGTGGGATACTTACTTGTCCTACAGGGATCCTTCTCTGCTGGATACAGTGCAGACCTGATTGCCCACATAAAGCATCGATTGTCTTCATTCTTCACGTTTACAATAGCCTTCTTCCTTTCTACCCACGTTGGTAGCGGTACGTAACTCCCCCCTCGTATGGGTACGTACCTGGCTATACTTATCTCTATTCCTTCAACCTCCTCTACTGTCCAACCCGATCCTTCTTTCGTGTAGTTAGACAGCGACTCCATTATTGCTTCTAAGGCTTCACTGAGTGACCTATCCAGATTCGTGGATTCTAATATCACTAACGACTTTGATCGCAACATTGCTGTCGTCATTACCTCGTCTTTTGACAAACTTACTTCTACCATTATGCTCGCTTTCAGGGCTCCTAATTCTTCTATACCTTTTCGGAGAGTCCTTTTAACCTTCCTTTCTGACTGACGCCAAAACTGTCTAACGTCAATCTCACCGTTACCGGGTATTGACACCGTGCTGAAGTTGCTTTGGGATTCCATCTATATAATAGGAAATATTTTATACCTAATACCAAGCACTTTTTAGGTCGTCGTAGTCGTACTCACAGTCCTGACAATGCCAAAACAATTTAACCTTAGTCTCAAACTTCTTACCACATCCACAATCATAACTGCTCATACACTTCGTCTTCATTTTCAAATGCTTTTTCAAATCCGCTTCTTTCTTAAAAGTTCTCTTACATTCTTCGCACTCCATATATAGACTAACATATTTAAGTGCGCTGTTGCCCTCAACCACACTTGGAGTGGGGGTCGTCCGTAGGTGGATTTTTGACGCGGGTCTTACCCCGTGTTGAGATTGCGCTGGAACCCCCATTCCCTATACTACTCATATGACTATATACTGAAAATCTTTTACGAACTAACTTTTTATTTGAGCAGATTTCTTTCTCTTTTTTTTTAATCGACCAAAAATATCAGAACTTATTCGACAAGAAAAGGGTTAAGAATGTATTTATCACCTGCCTGTCTTGGACGAGGATCATACTAACCTTAGTCAGGTGATATGAAGAAGTTCACAAGTCGGCAGTTGTTGTCACAGAAAAAAATTGCTAGAATCGGATAGTTTCAACATGACCGTAAAATGAAATCATAAGGAATCGTCGAAAATATTCCCAGAAATTTGTCACCGATTTAACTAGCCAGCTCTAGAGTTCTAAGAAACGCGAATGTCAACTGGGGAAACAAAGAATCAAGGAATGATTTATTCCAAACTGTTTAGATTAAATTTATGCTAATTATTGAACATTGATTGTGTGACTTATGTCACGTGGACTTTTATCACGTGTTATGATAACATTGATTTATGTAAATGAGTATCAAGACACAGTTTTTTTGGTTTTCAAAAATGTATGACACGTATTTTGCTAACCTGGACTATCAAGACGTTATTGCTAACCTGTACTTTACATGATTGGAATTTTATGGAAGTGTAAGAAGTATGTCTTTATATAGTCGCCACAGATGTAAGTTGTGTGAATTTTATGATTCATTATACACGATTGTAATCGTAAATATTAAGCTATGTGATCTGCATGTTTTAGATCGAATACACTACATTACTACACAATAAACAAGTGCTATACGGTTTGTGGTGACTCTGGTAACTTCTTCGCGGTACACAAACGTTATACATTGTTTGAGTCAGGTAATCTAATTTCAGTGAATAGCCTATATAACCAATACAAAAGCTTTCTGAATCAGTATTGCTCCAGAAAGAAATAACCGTTCTACCAGTCTTGTCAGTATGAATAAGTTAATCCTCATGACTTGTTAGAAACTCCATAGAACAGTAATCGTATATACACTATACAATATAACATGGTCACAGTGAATATAAATTCTTGAAAGCTAAACAAATTGAAGTAAAAATTGAAAGACATTATGTATTTTGAAAATATTTCCAAGAGTTTGGCTTGGTCATTGGTGCAAACATAAAACACAATAGGGGGGCACCTCTATTAACTATGATAAGGATAAACAAAATAAAGGTTTTTTCAGTGATCGCTTGCGATGGTAATTACAAAACAGTGTGAGAAGACGCGGTTCCGTGTTTTTGGTAAATGCAGTGCTAAAACCGGCTTAAGGTTTTAACACTTTTAATCCTTCGAGTCCATTAAATGCTTTTCTTTTACTAAACAAGCATTATAGATCCTTCGATAGAAGCTCTCTGGCATAATATGCTAAATTTTGCCACCAGTCGGCTCAGAATTTTTGAGCATTGCTGTGGACAAATGACAAAAAGCATACCTTCCACCAGAGTGTTTTGAGCTTTTTTTCATTTGAATATAAAGAATCTATTTCAAAGCTCTAGACAGTTTATAGATTTTCAATAAAAACTACTCAAATGATATTCCAAATGACATTGTGGAGGTAATACCTACAGTTTTTGTTTCGAAATGAATTGTGCAAAAAGATATATTTGTAAAAATAAAAAATAAAAAATCAATTCGATTGCCATGGTTAACTTAAACCTGCAATGATGATAATATAACAAATCACTTCTAATTTTCTAAAATGGAAAAGCCAAGAATACTATAGAACTGGTTATATGTACCCTTTTAATAAGGGGGATCTATATGCTTTCTACTGTTATGCTTTTATCCTGTTTATCCAATGTACTGATCGTGCTCCTTACAAGAAGAATACATTTTTGAAATTTTAATTAAGTGAACAAAAATAAACTATAAATTTCCATATTCAAGTTTCGAATTATCGTTCTTTACTTTACCGTCGGCATTTGTGAATATTTTGACTTTGAAATTTATATTATATCCAGGAATAGACCACATCGATGGTTACGAACTCTGTAATAATAATAATGATAATAATAATAACAATGATAATAATAATAATAATAATTTTATTAATATAACGCATTTTCCAATATGCCCAACTGCACTTGCATGGGACTTACGATATTCATAATAAAAAAATAAAATAAAATAGAATAGAATAAAAAATAATATATACTATTCAACAACTATATCTATTTATAATTCTAAATTACTAATATCTAAAAAGAAACGAATGATCTAAAACTAATATCTAAAAACTAATATAAAATAATATTGATACTCTATAGACTATGTATAAAAAGGATGCTTTAAACACTATGAAAATACCTAATACGTAAATGCTAAATATGAAAGGGCTACAAATTAAAGACATCCTTAATAAAAAAAATAAGATTTTAGATTCTTTTTGAAAATAGCTAAGTAAGAACTCTCTTAAATATACATAGACAGAAAATGCACGTAGCCCATAATATTTAAGTTTATAGCTTGGCTGCTCTAAGAGAAGTTTATGCTGTGATCTTAGACTACGTTACTTTAGGTACATAATGGTTTAAGAGGACATTAAGTATTCAGGTGTAGCATCCTTGATTATTTTATAAGTATATAGTAAAATCCTAGATTTGATGCGATGCTCTACTGGGAGCCAATGTAGCTCATAAAGAATAGGCGTTATATTATGTTACATGTTAATTGTTACTAGTCTTGCAGGAGTGTTAAGCACATGTTGAATACGCTTAATCAAATAATCTGGTACTCATCCATATAATAATGCATTGTTATTATCAATACGAGATGTAACGAATACGTGGACTAATGTCTTTGCAGACTCAAAGCTAAGGTATCTTCTGATAACGAGAAATGTTTCTAATATGAAAAAATGAAACTCTACGAATGTCATTAATATGTTTCTCAAGTTTCGCCGTTGTGTCAAATACGACACCAATGTTTTGTGCATCATCAGTGGAGTTGACAGATGCATCACCAACTACAATACACTTTAGTGGTGGCATTGGTCGATGCTTTGAGTGTAGGATCAATAACTCGGTCTTGCCGTTGTTTAATTTTAGATTGCTCTGCAACATCCAGCTATTGATATCACGCAGGCAGTCTTCAACTTTGGTATATGCTATTCAGTCGTGAGTGCACTTGTAGCTTAAGCTAGGTAGGGAATCACACCGGCAGTTGCCAATTTCTGAAGAAATAACAGGCATGCAAGAAAGGAAGATCTATTATAGCTAGGACTAGATGACTCGAGATGTTTTTCTTGAGTCAGTAATGGCGTAAACGATTAATGACATATGACTATATACTGAAAATCTTTTACAAACTAACTTTTTATTAAGTTGAGCAGATTTCTTTCGATCTTTTTAATTAATCGACCAAAAATATCAGAACTTATTCGACAAGAAAAGAGTTAAGAATGTATTTATCACCTGCCTGTCTCGGACGAGGTTCTTCGCTATTTCTTTAATCATAAGGATCATACTAAAATAAATAATAGCCTATATAACCAATAATAATAACCTGAATAGCCTATATAACCAATACAAAAGCTTTCTGAAACAGTATTGCTCCAGAAAAAAATAACTGTTCTACCAGTCTTGTCAGTATGAATAAGTTAATCCTCATAAATTTGTAACAAATATTTATTTGAAAGCTTATGGTCGGTAGAAACTTTATAGAACAGTAATCGTATATACACTATACAATATAACATTGTCACAGTGAATATAAATTCTTGAAAAATACATTGAAGTAAAAATTGAAAGACATTATGTATTTTGAAAATATTTCCAAGAGTTTGGCTTGGTCATTGCAAACATAAAACACAAGTTCTGTAGGTTTCTGTTGCTTAGTGCTATAGAAAAAACAATTCCACTTCTTTGGAAGTAACTTAATTAACGGATCTGAGGAGGGGGTGGATTTGGTTGCTGTACATCCTCTTAATTGAAGAAAATGCGAATAAATAATAGATCCGATCCTTTTTAACATTATGCCAGGTGTTCGAGGCTAACAAGAAAATGGAAATGAAATATTTTTTGAATTTTCAGTCCCGCTGGCCTCGCAACCAAGATAGTTTGTTTTTAAAAGTCTATGAAATCTATAGAAAGCTATGTATAATGGCTTTCGACGTGGCTAGAGAACGAGAGAATGAGAAAAAATATCGTAAATAGATATTTCCCGGATTCGCTTGCCGACCACGAAACAATGGTTCCAAGGCGAGGCTGAACTTGATATATTTATACATTTACTGCTAGCCTATACATTATACACTTACATTATACATTCAAGTCTAGCCTCGAATTGGAGTAATTGTTTCGTGGTCACGCAAGTGAAACCGGGAAAGGTCTTTTATTTATGATATTAAACTGATAACACCGGCACCACTTCTTTTGGATTCATCTGAGACGACGAATGAGGTTGCCACATTCAGTAAAATATAAAATTTGTTTCCATTGGGAACGAGTCATCCTTACCTGTGCTTTTCATTTTACTTACACTAGTTATTCAAACTTTGGAACTCTTTTACCAATTTTTGCAGGTTCCCCAGTGCTGAAGTCACTAGATGCTACTGAAGGTGACGCCGTTACTTTTGTATGGGACCTTATAAGCCCTGGAACAGGAAAGATAGATAGGTTGGAATGGGGAATTTGGATCAATCCTACCAGATGGTATCCCTGTATTGTCTTGACGAGGAAATACCCGCCAAAACATGACAGTAAAATAGTGTGCAAGTCTCTTTATTCTCGGATGAAACCCCCAACCAAAGAGAATCTGGAGCAAGGAATATCAGCAATGGTATTGCTAAATTTCACCAATGAAGATCCAAAGAACTTCTACACCGACGTTCAGCTGGAAGGGAGATACAATAAAGAAGATCCTATAATATATCAAGTCAAAGTTTCCCCTAGTAAGTATATATAAGATATTTTACAATAAATTGATGAAAAACGAAGAGATCGATATTGAAAACTACTATAGGTGGAGGGCCCTGAAGGGGTAACATGCATGGGAGCTGGGATTTGCCTAGTCCTTTTTTGGGCTGGGAAAATGGAAGTTTATGAATTAGACATGGGATTCAAACATAGGCTTATAGCCCCCACATTTTGTGAAGTTCACGTGACTGAAACTATTCAATTGCCCTTTTTTTTATAGCTTTTTGTTTATGATCGGATAGTTTGTCTAATTTTCAAATCCCCCCAATCCCCCCAACTCACTTACTTTCGGACGTGCTTCGCGGTCCGCCTGAACCAATCCAATGATTGACAGCTAGAGGCCGCCATTGAATAGACAGCCATATTAGACAGCCATATTCTTCGTATTCAAGGTTGATATAACAGGTATATGTAAGGGGATCCAATAATTGCTGTGCTGTGCTGTGCTGTGCTGTGCTGTGCTGTGCTGTGCTGTGCTGTGCTGTGCTGTGCTGTGCTGTGCTGTGCTGTGCTGTGCTGTGCTGTGCTGTGCTGTGCTGTGCTGTGCTGTGCTGTGCTGTGCTGTGCTGTGCTGTGCTGTGCTGTGCTGTGCTGTGCTGCTATCTATCCACTTATTAACTTAATATTTTATTATCAGGGTCAGTGACGGTTAACCCAACCGCAAAATCGGTCACCACAAAACCCAACAGTAAGTATACTATTGTTCATGCCGTCTCCATAATAACGTAAATCAAATTAGACATTTCCTTTATCAGAAGACTTTAATCGAGGGAGAGAACTGCTTTGTTCCTAGGGAAGACGTTTCAGGCGGGACTGACTAAACCTGTTTCCTCCGCATGATTTCCAAAAGATAACCGCTCTGAATGAATATCGTATGCTTATATAGCTTCTTTTTAATCTTTTTTTTTTTTCAATTTCAGGCGCTACAACGAAATCGGACCTGAAGATTGTAGTACTTATAGCACCCCTCGTGTGCTTTGCGCTACTGGCACTGGCTTGAGTTACTCAAGGGAAAAAAGGGAGCATAAATAAGAGAGGGATGCAGTTCACATTTCGCCTTACCCTACTCCCGTGCGTCATCAACTGGCGAGCGCACGCTATTTCCGTTTCGTTTTTAGTGATCAAAACGATAAATGCAAAGAGAGCGCGTGCGCAAGTTGAAGACGCAAGGCAAAATTGAAACTGCATCCGGTTACCAAAAATAGCCCTACCGGGAATTTACATGGCGCGCGCGTCATTAAGAAGTTTCTCTGATATTGATGCTCTCTTGCTGGACCTCAACATCCTCTCCATCTAGGATAACCTTTCTCGAGTTCGTTCACTTACCTATACATCAAAAGGTGAAGTCACAATCTGTACTTCCTGCACTCTACCGACATAGTTATCTAAACTTGTATATCTTAAGCCCTCCCTACTATATGTACCAACCACAACCTCCAGCTCCAATACCCGGCCGTGCATGAAGTTCACAACTGTAATCCTCTATTATGCTTCCAGGTGTGCTTATAGAGAGTTACTATCAATGTTTGTATTTATCGGGATATTATAGGCACTTAATGGATTCATCCAAGCCCATTATATATTGGAGAATATTAAAGTCGAGACTTAATATCTGACATAATGGGCGAGGATGAATCCTATAGGTGTAAATTATAGGAGTAAAATATCCGTCATTTGTTAGTGGCGACCATGCAAGCAATTATGCAGATGCAAATAATTCACCTTTTTGGCGCTAGCTTGGATTGTGTTACGGTCTCCAAAAAGTTTGGACATCGTTCTCGGATTTCCATACAAATTGACTTACTTTAAAGAAAAAATTTAAGTAGATATCTTTGGTTAGCTATCTTAACACAGTAAGAAAAGCTTCAATCAAGCTAGAAAAATAATTATTTACTTGTATTTAGAGAACTAGCTAAACATTAACTAAATAAATAGTTCATTTAGAGTCAGTACATTTGTACGGAAATTCGAGAACAATGTCCGAACTTTTTGGTGAACGTAACACAATCTAAAACAATTTATACCCCGTGACGGCTAGCGCCGAAAAGGTCAATTGCTATTGCGAAACACTAACAAATCACGATATATTGTGATTATCGAGTTCAATAATTGTTTTATCATTCAAGTTATAATTCCGTTCTATCTTTTCGATTTGGCTCTTTTTGCCAACTATCAAACATACCATGTAACAAGGAAGCGAGCTATGTTGACAAATGAATCGTTACTGCGCATGAGCAAACTATCATTTGCAGCAAAACGGCTTTGCATCATAATGCGCATGAGCAGAATATTATTTGCAGGCAGTTATTTGCAGTTGTCTCGGCCAATCGAAACGAAGGTAAAATTATTGGATGAAGTTTTGATGACATCTAAAATTATTAATGTCCAAGTAAGTGTTATTGGCCGAAAGATAACATTTGCAGAGACAATGATAATAGACCGGCTTCGAGTTCCAAATCACGCTGTGTTTCTTGATAAAAGACTCATTTACTTAAGGTTAGCCTCGATTTTGTATAGAATATTCACGTGTTCCAGTCAAGGTCCGTGGAATTTCAAAGTGTTTGTATTGTTAAAGTTGTGCTACCTTTTCTTTACCGTTGGGGAATTTGTGAATATTTAGACACTGATTCGAGACTAACCCAGAGTCTGTAATCAAGGAACACAGCGAGAATTTGAAACTTGAAACTGGTCTATTCCGGATATCATCAAAACCGAATTTAGCTAATGTTTTATTCTACATTGTTCAAATAGATTAACTGATAATACGAAGATAGAAACTTTATGATGAACTTAATATTTTAAAAAGTTTCCACCGTCCGCTGACCTTCGAGGCTCGTTTTTGCAGATAACTGCCTACAGATATAACAATCGACCGCTGAAAAATCGCTGGCGCCTGCTGATTGCAAGTTGTAGTTTCTCGACCAATGAGAATTGTCAGTTAACTACTAATTTTTGGATCGAATGTCAGTTAACTGTAATGATTTTGCGAGCACTTACCATAATATTAACCACAATAATGAAAACATCAGTTAACTGTGAAAACTATTAATTTTAGGTTATTTGTCAGTTAACTACTATTTTTTGGCCAATTGTCAGTTAACTATTAACCCAATTGGCAACCTCGAAAAATATTACTTATAATCACTGAGCCTGAGGGGAATAATTTTAGTTTTAGTATAATTTTAGACTTGAAAAACAAAGAAAAATTGAAATTCAGAATTAAAAAAACACGTTTTAGTATTACTTCCAATCTGGAAAACTTTGGAAAACCTCATAATCACCGCTCCAGCGGTAATTATCGTCTCACTGGTCGCTCGACCAATCACAGCGCGAAACTCTATATTCAAACCTAAAATTTACTAATTAACAATTATTCGCCGAAAGCGAAGTGACTATCGTGGAATATTTACCGAGGCGCGAGTCTTCGAGCGGCGAAATAAATATTCCCTATATTGATCACTGAGCCTGTCGCGAATAATTGTTTTAGTATTCATTTTAACAAAAGTGAATTCAGTAAATAACGGAGAGAGAGTTTGTGTCGTATTTTCAAATGTTATTTATCTTTGCAAGCGGCACAAATCGGCAATCGAGCGTGCGCGATATATTCACATGTAGGTGACTATAGCAGCATAAGACGTAAAATGTAACCAATGAGCACGTCGGATTTATTATATACACTTGTGTAAAAATAATAAAATAAGATATGATAACTTTTTAGTTTAGTAATGGTAAACTCAGGATTAAACTAAATATTGCAATACCTTTATTGGATCTTCCTGAACCGGAAGGGCTTTTCAAATTCAATTTACAAAGCTTACAAACTTTAAGAGCTCCTTTACAAATACATGTATGTGCTTAGGTATATAAATTTTAGCTATAAAGGCTTTTTAAGTAATTCTGTCATAATGTTTAGTGGATAATAAAAGCTATGTCATACGATTAATTACAATCTACTTAGTATATTAATATTATTACTACTATGTATTATTACTTATTAAAGTATTAAATGGACAAACTAATCAGCCAACCATTCCGTGGACGTTAGTCCTTCGTCAGTCCCCATGGGATGAATTCATCCCATGGGCCGGGGACTGACGAAGAACTAACGTCCAAAACGTCAGTTTCCGGCAAAGCTTTTTACGGTGATCCAAGTTATCTACAAGTTCCTACTGTTTTATTCAGAAACACCGACGCAGTCCACGCTAGTACTCTACTAGTTACCACTAGCTACTCTTAAGAGAGTTTTTTAAAGAGTTTGACTGAGCTTATCTGTGTAATACTTTTGGGATAGAGTTCCAAATGTCAAATGCAGCTCTTAAGGAAAAAGACTGTTGAGCGAGCTTTGTACTTATATGATCTCCCCCAATATTACGGATGGGTTTTAAAGACCATTGCGTCTCCTCCCTCTCTGTTATCTGTTACATATTTTGGTAAAAGCTAAATTTGCTAGCACATAGATGTGAGCACAAGTTCAGTTACAAATGTGAGATAAAACGTAGAGTGCTTGTATTTTGGTTCTATTTTCACTTTTATTACATACACCTACAATGTACACCTACTTGCAAGAACTTTGTCATTCGACATTAGAAAGTTAGTAATATAGTGAGAATGGAATACATTAAAAGACAAAAGAAAAAGTTCAGCTTCAGTGATCTTCTTTTGTTGTTTTTTTTTTGATATAATTCCTATCCCACTAAATCACTAATGTTCTATTTTCGTATGACAACGTTCTTTCAAGTAGGTGTACCCAGATCACAATCAAGTGGTTTACACGAGGGTCCTCCTAAACAGAAACTATATAAACCTATAACTTAATAATAATGTATAGATAATGATGTTGAAGAGATTAAATAATAACGATAGAAAGAGTATGAATACTAAAATAGAGAAACTATAAAAATACTAGATATACCATTTGTTTGGAAAGTTCCGAAAGACTCGCGGTCTTCTGATTGAATTGTGTGCTAGCTAGAAGCGTGTACCATTTGTAGGGAGTGAAAGTTTCGCGCTCTTTTCTTACCATTAGCAAATAAATTTCCGACCAGATGGTTTAAATGGTGTAATTCGTAATGGCACTTTTTGTACACTTAGGCCCGGTTGTACGAAGCATGGATAGCGCTATCCATCAGTGGATAAATTTATTAGGTAACACTGAGCATCAACTTACCCACTGGATAAGTATTTACCTATCAGATAGTACTATCCTATCTTCGTTGAACCCGGCCCAGGCTTTCTGCTGACAAAGGCTGCCTTGATCTTGCCACTATCGATATCTTTACTCCTGGTCTTTTAATTGTATATTACACTTAATTTGCAAGATCCCAGTGGAACTGTCACAGAAGGTTCTGGAAAGTGCGACATTTGACCTCATGAACCGATCCCACTCCCAGTAATCATTGGACTTTTTGAATATTATATTCCTGGTTACGACATGATTTTTGTTTCCTTGTTTGACGCTTAAAACGTCCAGTCTATTTACACAAAAAAGACAACAAATGTAATTAATTGGCTATTATTACTATCCTTGCGGAACATGCTTCGCTAGTGAAGTATTTAGTATGAAAACCGGTAACCAATCAGAACAAAAGCGTAGCAAAGCAACAATATGGCGGCTTTTTAGATTTTATCCGGTAATTTCAATTTCTTTAAAACGAAACATAGTACCGTAAAACGTAATGCTAGTTTTTATGTTTATGTCAAAAAACAACAAAAAAACAATTAAACAAACAAAAGTAATACGGAAGGAGCAGTTGGCCGTTGTTGTTTTTTTTGGGGAGGGGGGGGGGGGGGGGGGGGAGGAGGGGAGGGGGGGCAAATCAGAGCAAAGGTCTAGCAAGGGGGACCAAGAGCGCCAGGGGCCCCCTTGGTAAAAACAAAATGGCGGATTTTTAGACGGTATTAAATTTTCTCTTTTTTTTTTTTTTTTTTTTTTTTTGTAGCGAAATCGTAAATGTATAATGTCGGTTCTTTTGTTCTTATATTTTTGTCAAAAAAAAAAAACAACAAAAAAACAAAAAAACAAAAAAAACCAAACAAGCAAAAAAACAAAAACAAAAACAAACAAAAAAACAAAAAAAACAAAAACAAAAGAAAAGTAATACAAAAGGAGGCCGATCTTCATCCCAGATTTGTCATTTTCAGGTTTTAACCTGTTAGCTAGCCGTGCCCTGACTTCGATCAGCGCCCCAGAGGTTCAGTTCAGGGTTTAACCTGAGAGTTATGAGTGTCCTGACCCAGATCAGCCCAGAGGTTGTTTCAGGGTTCCATCTGTCGGTTAGCGCTTGACTTAAGATCCTTACACAACTTGTTTCATCGTTTCATGCATGAAGGGTTCAAGGAAAAAAACTAGATGTCAATTGATAACTTTGTTTTGAATTGAGGCAAAAATGATGTCCTTACCTTACAAAAGCAGATATTTTAAAATCTTCATATTGTTTCCCCTCTTCGTCTCCAATCCAAAACAAACGCAAATTCATCATTCCAAAACCTGAAGTACTTGAACCATTTGGAAAAACTTCCATCATCCATCGGTGACCACATTGTATGAACATCGGACTTGTAAATGACGTGCCTTTTTCTTTTGTTTTGGCAAGGGATTGGTAATCATATATCTTCCACAAGTAACTCCCAAAGGATTTATAATTACTTTTCTGGATTGAAATGTAAAAAAGTATATTCAAAAAAGATTTCATAACACTACTAATTACTATTGAATACTAAAGAAAGAAAGAAAGAAAGAAAGAAAGAAAGAAAGAAAGAAAGAAAGAAAGAAAGAAAGAAAGAAAGAAAGAAAGAAAGAAAGAAAGAAAGAAAGAAAGAAAGAAAGAAAGAAAGAAAGAAAGAAAGAAATTTGAAAAATTATTGGTTTTTTTTAATATCATAGCCGTCCCACCCAGTTATTTAGTACAGGTCATTGCTGGTTTGCACTCATTCCCAAGGGAATGAAATAACAAGGCGGCGGCCATGTTGAATGCTATAACGAAAGAGATTATGACGAACGTTTTGTTAAATTCTCAACATTGCAGCTGTGAAAACAATCAATACTAACCCTCTTAACTTCACTTAATTCATTCTTCAACTGTATATTTTGATTTTCAACCAATTTCATGTGTTCAGTCGTGTTATCTTGTACGTGTTTATCGACATGTTGTCGTTCAACTTGGACTGAACATCCCTGATCCTTGAATGGACAATCTACCAATGCTCTATCACAAGAAGTAGCCAAATGGTCATCTAAGTTCATCCTTAGGAGAAAGTGCAGAAATGAAAATGAGAAAAATGTTAATCTTTTTTTTTAAACAAATTACATAAAGATTAGGATATGTTCACGCAGAAAACAGACTCATGCTTTCAGCTTGCATGTCGCGGTAATGTTTACAGTCGTGCGACTACTTTAACTCCAAGGCCACTCAAACAAACTGTAAATCAAAGTCATAAAAGCCAGTTTTTGATGATGAATAATAGTATGGTTATGAGTTCTCGAGTTTTTTGTTCGATCCTGTTCATACAAACACATATCAATTAAAATATGTGATTATAAAAGGGAAAAAAACTGATGGGAAATGTGTGCAGATTCTAGATAATTGTCTAAAAACTCATTCGTGGTTGCCCACTCTTGCAGTATGAAAATTTGACTGGGTGAGCTTGGTTGGTATAGTCTCGCTGTATTGATTTCCCATTTCAGACGACAGCGTATCATTTCTTTAGGAAGAAAGAAATGGTACTCAAGAGAATGACATTTGGTCTGAATTGAGATTTTGGATGTTTTTGTAACCAGCACTTTGTACTGACGACTTGCCTTTTTATATTTTGTATCAATCCATCTACACTTGTACATTGGTATGGACATGGAATCAGTGTTTCAGGACAGTCACGCGCTTTGTGGTTCTCAAGTTCATGTTGGACTAACTCAAGTCCGCATTTGCCGTCACATGCCACTCTTTTGTACTTGCATGTGTTCTCGTGATCTTTTATTCGCATTCTTTGCATTTTTGTGATGCAGTTTTCATGTGGACAGGGCACGAGCTGAAAAGGACATGTCTGTTGGTGTTTTGGAAGAGCTTCCAATTGGCCGATCCAGGTACACTTCTGCGTAGCATCTATTGACCCTTAAGAATTCCAAGTTCAATAAATCATACTTTAATTGACATAAACTGGTAACACGCATTTCTCTTCATGAGAACCCCAGACTAAAATTATGAGGCAAATTCGCAAAGTCATGATTCAGAGCTTTTAAATGAGCATTATCCGGCCCTAGGAAACTTTGAAGGACTTGTCCATCCCCAGAAGCCATTGTATATACAGTCAATTCAAAAAACGTTGTCGTCGACCGGCTCAAGCCTACGCGACTGGACCGAAAGTAATATGAGTAAAAATCACTGAAGCGGTTAAATATTCGTTCTGAATAAATTGTTCCCGCTGGTAATAAGATAATAATGGCTAGAAACAATCCATCAAATGCATGTCTTTGGGATTAAGGAAAGAAAAACAAAGTAGTTATGATTAAGTTCACAATTCCTAAAATATGTAGGCATTAAAGAAACGTCTCCTTCAACACTTCCCGCTCGCCTACGAAGGTTCGTGCTGTTAACCAGGCATAACTAGTCAGATAAAATTATGGAGTCAACTCGGCTTCAATGATTACTACCCAGAGTTCCTTTCGGTCCAGTCGCGTAGGCTTGAGTTGGTCGACGACAACATTTTTTGAATTGACTGTATGTTCTCTCGTTTTCCTTATACCAAACATGGTCAACGACTTGGATCAGAAACCATGCGTAACTTGAGTAGTATAGGGAATGGGGGTTCCAGCGCAATCTCAACACGGGCAAGACCCGTGCCAAAAATCCACCTACGGACAATCCCCACTCCAAGTGTGGTTGGGGGCAACAGCGCAAATATGTTAGTCTATATATGGAGTGCGAAGAATGTAAAGAGTTTGTTTATGATTTCTGTGTAAAGTGCTTGAAACCCAAGTTTGTGCCTACTAAACCAAATAAGTATATTTGTTGTGACAAGAAAATGCAAATAGAAGACGACACGTCAGCACAGTGTTACGAATGTGGTAAGAATATTCGTAATGCCGTACCAAATGCTACCAAAGAGCAGTATTACGCTAATGGAGGCCGTAAGAAGACCCCATACAAAAGAATAAAATACTTCAGAGACTGGATGAGTCACATTCAAGGTCATCGGCCGGTATATTTAGACGACGAAGTAATGGAAAGAATTATGAACCATTTAGAAGAGCCAACCCCGCAAAGTCTACGGAAAACGCTGAAAAAATTAAAACTAGGGAAATATTACAAAGCTATTCCCTATCTTTTGTCTGAAATTACCGGTAAGTCTATTCCCGAGGTTTCTGATATGAGCAGAGCCGAGTGGATGTTTTGTCGGCTGGATAAGGATATTCCTTATTACCCTAACGTAATCTACGAAATATTTTATGAAATAGACCCCAGCCACCCCCTGTTAGGATGGATTCCGAGGCGACAATAACATATTACGCGTAATAATTTGCCAAATAAGGTTATGTAAATAATTCATATTACGCGTAATAATTCACCAAATAATTCATATTACGCGTAATAATTCGCCAAATAATTCATATTACGCGTAATAATTCGCCAAATAATTCATATTACGCGTAATAATTCGCCAAATAATTCATATTACGCGTAATAATTCACTAAATTTATATTACGCGTAATAATTCACTGAATTTATATTACGCGTAATTTCTAGACTGACGTTCGATATGTAAATAGAATCCCGTCACGCTCTTTTCAAAGCAGATGTTTACTGAGCAAGCTTTCTTTGAAGCTCTTCTTTTGCTTCTTGGTAGATCTTTTTGCGAGATTCCTCGGAAAGATCTTTTACGACTGTTTTTTTATTCCTTATGTCCGACTTTAATTTCTCATACTTTTCCTCTTCGGCTAAGATAAGCGAGAATTCTGCGTTGTCTATCTTTCTGTCACGCAAAGCCTTTGAGACAAGGTCAATGATCGTATTTACTTTAGCCCTTGACAGAGCTATTGTCGTGTCGTGTTTTGATATTTTGCTTGACAACTGTTTCATAATGCCCGTAGCAACAGCTGAAATGATACCACAGGCTGCCCCAACGCCAGCCAAAGGAACTCCAACGATTATTCCCGGTCCAGTAAGCGAAGTAGCAACGCCAGAGCCCGTCAACACAACAGATATGGATCCTGAAGTTATCGCAATCTTATGTAGCGTACTCCGGGCTCTAACGTACTTTTTTCTAACTTTTTCATAGTGTTTTGTCTGCCCTTCCAAGTAAGCCAGGATTAAGTTCGCTTTATTCAGACGAAAGTTTTCAGCGTTTAGTTCGTTAGTACCCTCCTTAGGAAGTTCAGGATAAAGTGGAGGCGCTGATGGTATAACATCCATTATATATACTAATGTACGACGCTTTTGGGAACGATATTGAGGAGCAGCCACATCATGACAACAGGGATTACTGGAATTGGAGAGCATTTAGGAAGATGTTTCCGCATGCAGACCCTAGTAAGTTCGAAAGAAGACCCGATGGGATTTACTTCAACGGCTCCAGAATGTACAGCAATGAGGATTTGAAACCTACGCTGGTCGATCAGATAGACTCTCAGCTGAAGCATCCTAAGATCTTACCGCATAAGCCTAAACCCGTGCAAGGTTGGTCAAAGGAATTATTGCTTGGTACCAGTACTTATCCGATACCCGCAGTTTCATTTGATAAACACCCAAGCTTGGACCTAACGCTGAACATGCGGATTTCTAACAAGCATTCCTTTCCGTTAAAGGTGCGGGATATCTTCAAAGACGTACCCATTATTCATACCACCGCTAAGGAATCTCATGAATGGTTAAGTGGTCCTAACATGCGTTATTGGCCGCAGCAACTAAACTTTGCAGTTTGGTGTGCCACTAGCGGCTGTGGGGTAAGCGCAAACTTGATGAAGAATTCAATATTTATGTTTCATTTTCACTTCACGGTTAGGAGAATACTACATGAAATGGGTGTTATTGCGCTGCCGGGAGATGCCACGTTTTATCCAAGAGATAATAAATACAGCGTGCCGGCTTATGACAGACTTTGTAAGGAGTTTGGCGTTGTAGGGAAGGATTTCCGATGCACGGCCGGCGCTAACAACGGTCTGGGGCATATTTGGGCTTATTGGGGGATTGGTGGACACGAGCTAAGCGATAAGGAAGTTCATGCGTTGAATCTACGATGGAACACTGGGTATCACAAAGAAACTCACGACAGTAGCACCTTCTTTGAACCAAACGCTAAGACCACTAAGGAAGTCAGAGACGGACCTTTGTTCAAAGACGAGGGCGGTAAGTATGCAGGGGCCAATCCACTGATTATTAAGATTACCAACGACGAGCAAACGAAGCAATACTTTAATTTCATACCCCCAGAAGGTAAAGGACTAACCAAAGCCGGCCTTGCCCGTTTGAACCGCAGCATAGAAGCTTACGTGTATTCCATCCTTGGAGCTCAGGTAAACACCCGATCCAGCATAGTGGGAAATACGGGCGCCGCAGAAGAAACGCGAGCCGAAGCTTTGATTCTATTCGAAAGTTCGATTTTGGAGGGCGACATTAGCAAGGGCGTACAGCGTTACCAACTAGCTATACAAAATTCTAAGGCCCGACTGGACTATGCCGTAGCCCCGGGTTGTTGGTTAATGCCCAGTAATTTATCTATAAATACTGGCTCTGTAGTAGGATACAACAACAAACTTCAACGAGCTACTAAGGATATGAACTTTGGGGTGAATGACGTGAACTCTGACACTCTTAAGAACGTTCCTCACTTCGTGGAGAAGCCAAAAAAGGAACACGCAGAAAAACCCGAACCAAAGAAACCATCAAAGAAGGTCCTGCCTGCGATACCTGAGGAATATGACCATAACTTACTAAAGGCCGGCCTAGCAGCTGCAAGCATTGGTCTGAGTTATTATATATGGCAATGAACAACCCCTACGTAACTGGAGTAGATTGCGTTTATACGACTTACACAGGCGAGAAAAAATACACCCAAGCATCTTGGGTTGACGTCACCGGCCTATCCGTAGACCTGAACTATTCAGGAAAGAAGTTAATCCTTTGTAGCATTTGCCTTGGCTCCGCGAGTCATGCTAACATTGGGTTTCGATTTTGCGATGTTAACGGCGCACTACAGCCAATGCGCGCGAAGACGAACAACAGGGAGCCAGCACACTTTTCCGCAGAACCACCGACGAGTAGCGCTGAAAATTTATCGGTTTGGACTTTACACATGGTTGCCGATTGCCATGGGGAGGTAAAGCTGCAGATACGCGTAGACGACACCGGGAGCGTTTGCATAAATAGCATAGAAGATCAGAGAAATAAGGCTTATAATCACATGACAATTAGCACTCTTACGGTGCTTAGCCTTTAAATATATGAATCCACATTTAAGCGAAATGCGTTACCTCCACTACCTAGGGTCAGAGAGTTACAACAAACATGAGTGGTTCGATGTGGGGATGTGGGCTGAAGTTGGAGGTCCTGCGTTAGTCGTTTGCACCGTTAACGTCGGTACGTTGGTAAGCGCAAACGTGGGGTTTAGGCTTGTTGATGAGAATAACGAGCCTTTAACTCCCTATCGAACTTCCTCGAGCAATAGGAGAGTAGCTCACTTTTCGATGGAGCCAAACAAGTTTAGCGGTGAAAACCTAACACCAGTTACGTTTCACGTGGTAGTTAACTGTAAGTATGCTAAGCTGCAGGTGTTTCCTGACGACGTTACCAGCGACGGATCAAACTTTGGTTATGTAGTGATAAATGGTGTGCATAAAAACGACGATGCCGCCTGGAACCACAAACCCATTAGCACCATGAGCGTGCTGCCGTTAGTCCCGCATTATCGAGGCGGCGCGAATACTATCTTTACTTATCCCAAGCCGAGAACGCCTCGGGTACCCGACAAGGATAAGCCCCCAGTAACGTACCCAGATAAGATTAACCCTGAATCTTCTTCAGGAGTACCACTCCAATAGCGACGACCAAGATCCAAACGTTATTCCCCACGAACTTTAGCAGTTCTCCGCCGGCCCTAAGTGCCAAGGAAACAACCGAACCCAGCAGCCCAGGAAGACCGGCTGCCATCTTTTTTCCCAAGTCCGCCAGCCCATTGCCTAATTTCTTTACGCCTGCGCCTGTAGCCTTAAGCGCGGATAGGATAACTCCTACTACGCTCGAAATAGCAACCGCAAACGCCAGCGGAATACCATACTTCAAAAGGGCTCTTTTTATTTTTTCCTTGGTAGTAAGCCCCAGCTCCTTTTCCAGGTTTTCCTTTTGAGCCCGCAATTCCGCAAGGCGTATTTCAAGGGCCTCCACCTCCTTTTGAGCTGCTTCCCTCTCCTCTTCGGGGCGAGTTTGGTCATCGATTATTTCCTGCTGCCGCTCTATTTGCCCCTCCAGGTCTTCAATAGCCTGATCTCTTTGCCGAAGTTGCTCCTCTTTAGCGTTGATTTCAGCAACCAACTGCCGCCGCTCCTCTAAAGACCTAGTTATGGTGGTCCGTAAGTCCTTAGCTTCCTCATTATTAATATCTAGGTCTTGCAGGGCAAGATTGAGGGCTTGTCTGGCTTGGTCTCTTTCGTTTAAAGCCGTTTCAGCTTCTCGCTTGAATTGCAGTATGACTTCGTTCTTGCCCTTGATTTCTTTCTTTTGAGCATCGGTTAGCTGCCGTATTTGTTTTTCGTAATTTGCTTCCTTTTCTTTCAGCGTTTCTTGTAGTTCCTCGGCGTGTTTTTCTAGTGCGGCCCTTTCATTTATGTTTTCCAATCTTTCTAACATGCTTCTAGTGGCACGCTGGAAGCCTTTTAATCTCGAGACGTCACCCCTAACGTTGCCCTCCTTATCAAAGAGGTTTTGCGGTTTTGTCCAGCGGTTTTTGTCGGGGAATTTTAAGTCTTGGACGCTTATGAGGACTTTGTTTCCCTTTTCCGTGAGCTTTACGTCGTCAGCATCGAAGTTGTTGTAGCGCAGCTCTAGCTCCTGCTTTGCCCACTCTACGGTTTCCCGCGCGGTTGCTCCGTCTATGTTTCGAAGTTCCAAGTACTCAGGGACGGGGCTGCCGCGGTTTCTCGATTGCCACATGCGATTCAAGGCTGCCTTGAAGCTTCTCCACCTATCACCATACCTGCTTATCAAGGCCATGTCGTAAACGTGAGGCACGGTTTCCGTACCTCTAGTCCATGCGTCGTATTCTTCGTCATTGATATCGACTTGACCTTCCTCAGTGGTAGGGCCGAAATCTGGATCCGTTCCTTCTACTTCCATTATATATGATAAGCTCAAAGTTAAACCCCAACATATTACCTAAGCAGGTTGGCGGACTGAAAGCAGAACGCACCTTTCACCGGGTTACATTCACACCTTCTAGCGCAAAGCCAGGAGAAACGCTGTACGTAGGCGTACCCCGCCTAACGGACAATCTGGTGTTGGTTCCTGGTACCCTGGCTTTGAGGTTTAACCTAGCAATACAGCCAGATACCGCAGACGTGCGTTACGTCGTCAATAACGTGGGTAGAAACCTCGTTTCCAAAATACGCGTAAAGTTCGCCGGGGAATCCTTGCTGGACTTAAACAGGTATGATTTGTATACCACGTACAAAGACTTATGGTTGACTGCATTTGACCGTGCACAAAGGATAGAGCAGGGAATAGCAAGCGTAGCCATACGCAAGGTAAGAAGCGCAACCTCTGGCGCCTCAGGAGAAGACGAAATAAAGACGGCTTATGGTACTAAATATGTCGTTCCATTAGATTTCGAAATTATCACGAACCACGGTGCATACTACCCAAGGCAGCTAAGCGAACTGCAGTTCGAAGTGACCCTAGCAGACACTACGAACATCCTGCAAGGAAAAGATGTAAGTTCATCAGCCGTGGATCCTTATTTCATCAAGAACTTGGAGCTGCAGTACGAAACGGTATACAGCGAAGAGCTGGCTCGTAGCGCTGGCATGGAATACAGCGCCGGGAAGGCTTTCCTTTACGATCACGTCGTGATGTACAAGACGTTCAGCTTTACGAACAACGTCGAAGAGGTCATCAACCAAAGCATTAACCTTCCCAGGCGCAGCCTTACAGGGATAATGTTGCTGTTCGCAAAGACATACACGGCAGGATTGCGTGACTCTGAGGCATTCTTTAATCCTAACATCACTAACGTAGGCGTTAGCATTAACGGAGTGCCTAATAAGGTTTACTCACAAGGGATAAAGCCCGAGGACATGTACCGGGAAGTCGCGCGTAAGTTTGGCGACCAAATTAGCCCAAAGGAATTCTTTAAGGATAAGTATGCGCTGTGGATCGACATGCGCACGACGAACGACGAAGACCTACATGGCCAGGGATTGCGGCTGGTAAATACCCAGGACGGTATTACGTTGGAGATCAAGCGCACCAAACATGCCAGCGACACTACTAAGATAAATGCATACATTTTCGTAGTCTCAGACGCGCAGCTAAGCGTGGAAATGAATCAGCTAAAGAGCGTTGCGTACTAGGATGACTGAGGATAAAAATATCCCTTACGTATAATATGCTCCGCGTATTCGAAAACAACGAAACTAAACTGCAATGCCTAGTGCAAAGCGACAAGCTGTACTTTAAGGCGAAAGAGGTAGCAAAGGCATTAGGTTACGCAGACACCAAAGATGCTATTAAAGTCCACGTGCGGGATAAGCATAAGAAGAGGCTTAGCGAATTTAGAATAGAGGTGAATCGCCTCCCTTCTGGTTCACACCCACAATCCCTGTACGTGACGGAATCTGGTTTGTATCAGTTAATATTTAGCTCCAAGCTACCGACAGCAGAGGCATTTCAAGATTGGGTCTTCGAGGATGTCCTACCTACGTTAAGGAAGACGGGGAAGTACTCGTTGGATGGTCCAAATAAGTTGGTCTTCAAGATCGAGAATGAGTTTGACTTACATAAGAAGGTCATCGATTACATACGCCGGTTTCACCCTACGCTGTTATTAGCACCTGGACTCGGGGAATTGCAAGATACCACCAGTAAAAGGATAACGTGCTGGCAAAAGGGCTACCAGGCAGGTCAACCCGACATCCTAATTCTTAACTCCCATAAAAAATACAATGGGTTATGTCTGGAACTGAAGACGCCAAAGGGTAACGGCGTATTGTCCTACAAACAAAAAGCGGTATTGACGCAATATGAAATGAATGGTTATCTTACGATGGTTTGCAACGATTACGATCTGATCTGCAGGGAAATCGACCGTTACGTCGACGGCATTCGCATACCTTGTCCTGGCTGCGTTAAGGCTTTCAAGTCACAGGAGACGCTACAAACGCACCGAAAGATATTTCATAAATATAATGATAGTTGAACAAACTCACTGGCGCGAATTAATACAAGGCATTTCATACAAAATAAAAAATTACGTCGCCTTCGAGGACATTAACCGTTTAAGGTTGGTCCTCTTAGACGGCAGCCAAGAGTACAGTTTATGGGCTCCTGACTGCGTACGGTACGTACTGCAAGGCGAAGAGTACACTCACGTACGTAGCTATGGTAAAGTCAACGGTCGATGGAAGTTCGACGTTGAAAGAAAGGCGGAGGCTAATCCATTGTGTGATTAGTCGTCCTCATGGGCTTCTAGGTATTGGTCTGCTACGTCGGACCTCATTTTTTCCGACATGAAATCGATCGATATCGTAATCAAGGCTCCTCCTGCGAACGCTGCGACGTAAGGTAACATCATATATTAGACCATTCTTTTCGTATTGCAAGGTAATGGTCTAAAGGCTTGGGACCTTCGTACAGGCAACACCAAATATGTTGACCGCTGCGTTGACAGCCACATTTATCGCAGATGCCGTCCCAGTGTTCTCGGTTCTCCCATTTTACTCCTTCGTAGTCGTCAAAGCATACGAAATCTTGGTCTATTTCCTTCTTACGTCGCGTGAGCACCCGGCTGGTTTCAAGGGGGCAACATCGCTCTGCTAAATCGCCGTGGGTCTCGCAGACCACATCTGTGAGGTCATAGCGACGGCAGCGGTACTTATGCCAGTTTTCTTCGAAGAGGGGTTCATCGCATCGGTGGCAATGGCCTTTAAGGCAGACTCTGTTCTCGCGGTGATATCGTAGGGCCTGTACAGTGGACAGTTCCTTACCGCAGTCACCGCAAACAGTGCTGATGGTCTTTTGGCAGACTTTCTTGGAAAGATGGTATTGCAGTCGCTGCTTGCTACTAAAAGCTCTATCACATTGCACGCACTTCATTATATATACCTTATTTTTTATTGTTAAATTGTTAAACCCTGTAAGAGGGTTTTAGGATAGGTCTATTATTTCTTGTTATTTTGTTAAGCTCCCATTTAAAGACGAGGTATCATTCTTTCTCATTGTTGAAACCAGCAAAAAGATAATCATATTAACCATTCTTCGATTTAACAATTTAACAATAAAAAATAGGTCCTTGCTTGAGACCTCTTTGCAGCATTTAACAAAATAACAATAAAAAAGAAAGACCTATGCTAATTCCTCTTGCCGGGGCTTAGTAAGATCTTCTTTGCAGCCTCTTACTCTTCTCGAGCGTCGTTTAAAGTCCTTTGTGCTTTAGTATCCGCGGGACACCAATGTCCAACGAAGTCTTCTTCAGAGAATACCTTATTACAGTGACGGCAGGTGTATTTTTTACACGGTTTGGTTATCGGTGTTTTGGGAGGGATTATGCAGTCAGCAGGTAGTTCACACGTAATGCAGTCCATATATCTATGGGGGATATTGAATGAAGTCCTTAATGGACTCCTTAGCCCAGCCCGCCATTGTCAAAAGCGCACCAAACCGTTCTGCACGCTTCAGACCACACATTTCATCGTACAATTCCTGTACGCGCTCTTTTAACCGGTCTATCTCTTCCCTTTGCATTTCTATGGTGTCTCTTTTATCCTTTGCGTCGGCGATGATCTTTTGCACTGCTTCCACTGGCTCCATCTATATATGAACCCAGATCACATACCTTGTAATGCTCTGATAGTAGGACCCACCGGCTGCGGAAAGACCCAGTTCGTGGTAGAGCAGCTATTAGGACCCTTTAGATACCACTTTGACTACATAGTGCTATTATGCCCCACCTATGTGAATAACCGCACCTGGATGGACATAGGAGTGAACGATGACGACTTCTTCGTAGATATCTTAGACCCCAACGAGTTATCCAGCCACCTTAAGTTTTGGCATAAGCAATTCCCTAAGGATACACAGACGCTCCTCATATTGGATGACATTGCCTGTGGGGACGACGTAAAAAGGCGCACCTCCGAGCTCGTTAAACTCGCCTTCAGCGGTAGACACGACAATATCAGCGTTTGGTTGCTCTCGCAGCAGCTTACCAGCGTCTCTAAGCCCTTCAGGGAAAACATAGGATCGCTTGTCGTCTTCTACACGCCCAGTAAGTCTGACCTGGAAACCATTTTAAGCGACTACGGCGGTGAGATAAGCAAGGAACAGCTGCACGAATACATGCGGCATTTAAAAACGCACCAACATTCCAAGATGATCTTTTCTTTGAGGTTTCCTTATGACGTTAATGTATATGGAGATTGAGCAGCTCTTAGATGAAGTCCCCACACAGTTAGATGAAAGTAACCTCAAGGAACAACTTAACATTCTTGTGTCTTCTGGGAAGTGTAAAGAAATGATAGGTAAGGAACTTACCCATGAGCAGGTTAATAAGCTGTCAGAAGAGGAGGTTAAGAAGTTCCATAAGAGGTACGAGGCTGCCCTCGCAAGTAAGACCACGGACGCCGTCGCAGACTCCGCTATCCGACTTGCGACTAAATTGCTTGGACTTGCGCTGCCCATAGACGACGTGGAGCAACTGCGGAAGGACATAAGCGAGGACTATGTCATCGCCCAAGAACTTAAGATAACCTGCGGGTGGTTGTCTTTAAAGTGCGGTAAGTTAATGGCAGTCGCCTCTGCGGCACTTCACGTAGCTCAGCACGTCGACTTGAAGGAGGTACTAGGTTCCTTCGGAACATCTTGGAAGGACTTCAAAAAGGACAGAGAAGTCGAAAAGGTCTTCCAGGCGGCACTTGCTGAGGTACCTGATCGAGTCGCCTCAAGTACTTAGTTAAGTCGTTGTCAAGTCGCCTCAAGTACTTAGTCAAGTCGTCCTTAAGTCATTCTCAAGTACTTAGTCAAGTCGTTGTCAAGTCGTCCGTAAGTCATTGTCAAGTCGTCATCAAGTTACTTGTCAAGTCCTTAGTCAAGTCGTTGTCAAGTCATTGCCAAGTCATTGTCAAGTCGTCATCAAGTTACTTGTCAAGTCCTTCAAGTCCCTTAATATAAGATGAGTGGCACCGAAGAACAACCAGAAAAGGCTCCCGTAGAAGATACCAAGATTACCAAGGCTAAATCTCCGGGCAGAGTCGCTGCCGGTAAGAAGCTCGCGGAGATGAACAGGAAGAACAAAGCAAAGAAAGAAGAAAAGGTGGAGGAAGAGGAATCCTTCATTAATCCTGGGTACGTCATTGGCGCGTTAGGAGTCGCTATAGCAGCAGGCAGCCTCTACTTACAATGGCGGGCTACAAAGCCAAAAGTAAAGTGGGAGGCCGTGCATGTGCCGCCAACATATCACGCACCTGTGGAACCGGCTGTTAGAAAAAGTAAGATCCCTGAAATGGAGTAGATTTATCACCCGTGGCGACCTAGATTTTCCTTCTTGCTTTGTAATATAATGTCGACCGCGCTGTTGAAAACTGTTGAAGAGGCAGCTATCATTACTTCCATCGTTGCGGGTATTGGTTGGGTAGGTAAGAAAGTGCTCAAAGAAGACTTTACTGAAGACCCAAGCAAGAGCTTCGCTAATTTTGCTAAGATGACCGCTGCCGTAGGCGGGGCTATCATGGTAAAGGATTACCTACGGAAGGAAAAGTACCTACCTAATGTATAATGGTTAGCTTAGTCGCAGGTGGAGTCATTGCAGCTTTAGCATTTACAGGGGCTAATTATGGTGGTCAATATTTGGATAGATTAGTTAGAGGTGATCGCAGCGGAGACTTAGCCGCTGAGAGGAAGAGACACGACTTAGCGCTGGAGAAATATCAGCGAGACGTGGCGGCTTGGAATGAAAAAAGACAAGCTTACAGGGATTGGTTGGACAAGAACTACCAAGACAAGATGCAGGCGGATAAGAACTTTGAAAATACAGACTACGCCTTTAAACTTTATGCGCAAGCACACCCCGGCTTTAGGTTAAGAAAGCCTCAGTTCAAGAATTACTACCAGCCTTCTAAGAAACGAAAAGATAGTGAGTTGGTCTTCGTAGGAGTCGCAGGGCTGGCGGGAGGCGTAGCTTTGGCGTATCTGCTCTAACGAAGGGGACTTATCCCCTGTAATATATGATCGTCTTTTTGGAAAGCGACAAGAATAACTTTACTACTTATCTGAATCCCCCCATCAAAGCCTGTAAGGTTCGGTTGGTTAGTTGCTCTTTGTATAATTCTTGGTATAATTTAATTAATGGCTTTGTCATCGGAACTTCCGGCACCAAACCAAAAATACCAGATTCCCATTACACCCCCATAACACTGGCTAAGGAGCTAGCAAAGCATGGATATACTCTTACCACAGGATTACCCCATGAAATGAAATTCAAGAAAAATAGTGGAAGCGCTAATTTAAAGGACAGTTCATTGGTAGAACTCCTGGGCCTTACTAGTACCACGATAAATAGCGGCAGTACATATGATGTAAAATGGAAAGTCGCATCCTCTTACGAAGTCTATTGCGACTTGGTTCATAGTTACAACAATGGAGAAAAGTCTTCTCTTATGTCTAAGTTTCTGCCCAAAGGTAATCCATTTGACCTGGTAGAATACACCCCCATTTCTTTAAGCTATGACTTATCCAATTTGGTAGAAAGCATAAACATCACCATTAAAGTGGACGGAGAGACGGTGGATTTCAACGGACGTAAGATCAATCTCGTCCTGGAATTCATATAATGGGCCGCGTAGAGGATAAACTCAAAAGGATTTACTATGGACCTGAAGGCTATTGGAGAGGAGCATCAGCTATCAAGAAACTCGCGACCGCGGCCAGGGTATCAGATGAAACGGCTAAGAAGTGGTTGAAAAAACAAACCCTCTGGCAGGTCTATCTTCCCGTGCCCAAGTACATTCCCAGACCCAGCTTTACCGTAAATACCCCCAATGAAGTTCATCAGGCGGATTTGCTTTTCTTACCGCACGATAAGGTGCGAAGAAAGACCTATAGATACGCTTTGACCGTAGTGGATATCGCAAGCAGATATAAGGACGCCGAACCCATAACCAGCAAGGATTCTGGGGAAGTCGCAGAAGCCCTAGGTAGGATTTATAAGCGCGTCTTGAAATGGCCTAAGCTGCTGCAAGTGGATGCGGGGACAGAGTTCATGGGCGTGGTTACCAAGACCCTGAAAGACCACGACACCAAGATTAGAAGAGCTAAAGCAGAGTACCACAGGGGTCAAAGCATTGTCGAAAGATTCAATAAGACCCTGGCCGAGCGTCTCTTTGGGTACCAGTATTGGAAAGAGCTGGAAGATCCCTCCAAACGCAACAGGGAATGGACTCAGAGGCTCCCCCAGGTCGTCGCGGCTTTGAACAACGAGGCGGCCAGGGCTACGGGAATAAAACCCAGGGATGCCATAAAAAAGAAACACGTGGAACACAAGTCCTACGTCAGAAGTTCAAGGGCGGTCTTCCCCCATGAAAAAAAATTAGGTAATGTCACAGTCCGATATCTCTACGGACCGGGTGAATTAGAAGGAGGATCCAAAAGAGCTACGGATCCTAATTGGTCTTTGGAAACTTACCAGATCCGAAGCGTAATAGCTAAGAAGGGTCAGCCCATCTTGTATTATCTTCACGATGGCCCCACACGTGGGTTCGTCATGGAAGAACTGCTTATCGTGTGATGTCCGAATGCTATCGTATGCACTCCGTCATCACACATCCATCGCTTACCGTCAAATGCAGACAGTGACACCTTCTCCTGCGTGACGTTATGTATCTGATGACCATAGCTGCGCAGGCTGTTCATCTTATGCCGCTGTTCCTTGCGTGTTCGTAATACGTTGAGGTAGGACTCGTGCGTAATGTCCTTCTTAACCACGTACTTTTTTACGCCTTTAGCTTTCTTTTCTACGCCGTCTAACTTTAGCACGCTGTACATCTTTGGTTTCAGACCCACGTACTCTACTATGGGTTTTCCTAACATTTCGTCTTTCATCTTCCCAATTACCTTCTTATTCTTCGCAGAGTAAAGGAAGTGCTCCTTCGGGTAACCGCTGGTGTCGTACTCGTCTATGTCGGGGAGGCAGTCTTTGTAAACGTCTTCCGTTTGCACTTCTAGAATTAGGGAGTCGGTGTCTGTGTACAGGAGGCGACAGCGGTCTCCGTACTTTGGCTTAAGCTTATCGTAGTAGAACTCGTACATAAGCAGCTTCGATAGATCCAGCACCGTAAAGCCTGTGTAAACGGGCTTGTTTAGTAAGAGGTTTGCCCTTTTCATGTGAATCACGTAGAAGTTCAGCATTTCTACGTATCTAACGAAGCCTGGCTGTGACACGTATGCTTCTGCTTCCTCTTTGGTGCTGACTATTTTTACGCTTACGCGCTTGCGGATGTTCTCCATTGTCTTTCCGAACACGCTGTTGTTCATCAGTTTGAAGAGGTTTTTCTCGAAGTCATTTTTCGCTGCGGTACGCTTTTGCGTGTTAAAGTCAATGTAGGGGCGCATCCAGGGTTCCTGTGTGAATTTTAGGACTCTGTGGATCTTCTCTACGCGCATTCCGTGTCGCACGTAGAACTGCAGGTTGCGGTAATGTACCACATACTTCTTCTTATCCATCAGGTTCATAGTTAGTTTCCTGTACGGTTTGTAACCAGGGCACATTTGCTTTTGCAGCGGACTTAGCTGCTTAAATGGTATCTCTATCGCTTCTGGTGCTAAGGGGAACTCATTGTGTTCGTCGTGCAGGCGCTCTGGGTACTCCAGATCCACTTCTAAGACGTAACCCTTGTCTTCCTCCTTTCCTACCTGCATGTAGAAGTCTATCGGCTTCACTGGATCCCATTCGAAGTCTCTCACAGGTAGGTACTGTGACATTGCCCAACCATAAAGGTTATTCGCATCCAGGTAGTAAATGTATGTGGTTGGTTTCTCTGGGTCGTGCTCTACTAAGGGGTTGTTTGCGCGGGCGTAACGTCGGCTGGGCCCGCATACGCCGCCACGAATACCGTCTTCCATAAACCGATACATGTCGTACTCCGTTAGGAGATCCAACTGCGCATTTGTCTTCTTTAACAAAGCACTCCAGCTGAGCCCAGGAGCCGTGTAGAAATTAGCGGGATCCAATCCGTAATATTCCATAGCCATCTTTCTGAAGCTTTGGAAAACATCTGCAAGCAGCACTACGTCAGACCTTAGGTAGATGTCGTGGTAGTCCCCCATGTTCTCACAGGAGTACTTTTCCCACACGTCTAACGCATGCTGGTACTCCTCATCCTTTATACCGGACTCGTTTAGGGTGCTGTAGAAGCGATCTTTGGGTGGTAGGGACTCTTTGAATCGATCCCAGGAATCCATGTATTCATATGGGTAGACTCCTTTCCTTTCCGCGCCATATTGACTGGAAATGGGAAAGTTGGTGTTATACTTTACGAGGTTTGCTAAGGAGTCCGCCATAAACTGCTGCGAATCTAAGAACTTCAGCTTACCCACAGTTACGGACATGTAGCGCTCTTTGTTGTTGGGTATGCATTTGACGTCGGAGCCGTCTGTTCCTTGTAGTAGCAAATGGGAGTCGTAACCGCGGAGGTTGTGAAAGAACACCGGAATCTCCATGTCTGGATTTACTTTGAAGTTTATATTACATTTCCAATGAGCCGCTCCTCTGTATTTACCCGTGATGTGGCAGTGATCTCTAACCTTATCCACATAGAAATCCTCAACAAATGCTTTGTGGCAGTGAATGCAGTGCGTGGAGGGCTTTCCCGGCTTCTCACCTTTCTTAGCATACTTCCCGCATTTAAAATGAACTTCTCCTAGATACTTTCCATCTTCATCCCACGCTTTCTTGGCTCGTCTTCCAAACTGAAGAAGCGTATGTTGGCAAATGTGGCATTTTTTTGCCTTGTTAAAAGCCTCCTGGTTCTCTTTGGTAAATTCCATCTTCTTTGGACGTCTTAATTGTTCTCTAATCTCTTCCTCCTCTTCTCGCAATGCTTCTAGAAACTCATTAGCTGCGTTCTTACCTCGGTAAATCACAGGAGGGTTTGCTTTACCATCTGATCTGACTACTATGTAACCAAAGGAGCAGATCTCGTGTAATCCCACCTTATTCGTGGCACCACTTTTCTGCTCTTCCTTAGTTATCAACGCTTCAAAGTCTGCATATATCACGTAAGGCACCTGCATCTGCTTTTGATGGTCTGCGTATGAAAGCTCTTTGTTGGTGGGTATCTGGATCCGTTGCGCCACTTCTTCGACTCCGCGGCAGATCTCATCGTGTTTCTTTAGGGCATTTAAGGATGTAAATGACAGCAAGCAGCAGTCACAGAAGTACTTTTTGCCTTTGTGCTTAGTATGTCTGTAGAATAGTCTGCTAATGTGTTTAACCCATGAGTAGTGTCCGCCGTGGTAGAATAAATGTACGCGCTCTCCTTTACTTTTTGACAGAACTAACGGTACTATCGTCTGCTCTCTGACTCCGTAAACGTTAATTGCTAGATCGTTTATTTCCTCAAATATGGGGATGTCTATCAACTGCATGGGAAATTCCACACCATCCCACTCTAAATCGTCCGTGGGATACTTACTTGTCCTACAGGGATCCTTCTCTGCTGGATACAGTGCAGACCTGATTGCCCACATAAAGCATCGATTGTCTTCATTCTTCACGTTTACAATAGCCTTCTTCCTTTCTACCCACGTTGGTAGCGGTACGTAACTCCCCCCTCGTATGGGTACGTACCTGGCCATACTTATCTCTATTCCTTCAACCTCCTCTACTGTCCAACCCGATCCTTCTTTCGTGTAGTTAGACAGCGACTCCATTATTGCTTCTAAGGCTTCACTGAGTGACCTATCCAGATTCGTGGATTCTAATATCACTAACGACTTTGATCGCAACATTGCTGTCGTCATTACCTCGTCTTTTGACAAACTTACTTCTACCATTATGCTCGCTTTCAGGGCTCCTAATTCTTCTATACCTTTTCGGAGAGTCCTTTTAACCTTCCTTTCTGACTGACGCCAAAACTGTCTAACGTCAATCTCACCGTTACCGGGTATTGACACCGTGCTGAAGTTGCTTTGGGATTCCATCTATATAATAGGAAATATTTTATACCTAATACCAAGCACTTTTTAGGTCGTCGTAGTCGTACTCACAGTCCTGACAATGCCAAAACAATTTAACCTTAGTCTCAAACTTCTTACCACATCCACAATCATAACTGCTCATACACTTCGTCTTCATTTTCAAATGCTTTTTCAAATCCGCTTCTTTCTTAAAAGTTCTCTTACATTCTTCGCACTCCATATATAGACTAACATATTTGCGCTGTTGCCCCCAACCACACTTGGAGTGGGGATTGTCCGTAGGTGGATTTTTGGCACGGGTCTTGCCCGTGTTGAGATTGCGCTGGAACCCCCATTCCCTATACTACTACTTGGCACAGACGATGCAGGGTGTAGAAGGCACAAAATGTAAAAACTGGACCCAAATGTAATAAGGGTCACAAATGTAATAAACTTTGGTCACAAATGTAATAAAGGTTACAAATGTAATGAACCGTTGGTCACAAATGTAATAAAAAATTTGTTTGTATCAGTCTCAAGGCCAAAACTAATTGTGCTTTTGTTGTAAACTCAAAATCCATTGTACAACTGTACACCGTGCATGCAAATTTTCCACATTTTTTTCCTCAGATATAAGATCACAAATTGTTTCTACAATTTCCAAATTCGTTTAATGTTTAAAACGATTCACAACATTAAACCTAAAACAAGCTTTATTAAACTCGATCAACTTTTACATTAGACAATCAGATAAATAGGTATAAAATTGAGATTAGAACATCAGTATATCGTTTTCATGTTTTTCATGCATGTCAATTAATTTTGTGACGTAATTGACTGACTTTTTTCTTATAAGCTTACACGAAAACCGTTAGCTCATTTCAGGGAGGGGTCCGCACCCCCTGCACCCCACCCTAGATCCGCCCTTTCTTCCATCAAGTTTGCAACTGAAACAGTTCTTCAGTACCAAACTCTTTAATACTTCGGCAGTTGACATTTAGAGGCCGAATTTTAACAAACAAACGATCGATCGAACAAACGAATGAATGAATAATGCGGAATGTGATGTTTTAAGGGGAAAATTATTTTCAGACTACTGGCATTAAACCATGGTTTTGTGTTGCAGTTGTTTGGAAAAATATCTTTTGAAAAAATAGTGATAACTTGTGATCCTCCCGAAACTGAACTAATGATCGACAATTAACCATTGAGACATCAAATGAAAGGAAAAAAAACACACGTACACACAAAAACATGAAAATAAATAGCGAACAAAGAATAGAAATACATTATTCGACATTAATTCCATTTTATTATCAATAACAGCGTAACTTTATGAATAGAATTAGCATAATTTTAAGTTATTTATGATCAATTTATTTTCGATAATGCAAGCCACTTTCGGATCATGTGAGTATTAATTAAAGTCAGCTGAAAGTTTTCTTATTTTTTTATTTTATTAGAGTGTAAACAGTATATCCGTGAAAAATTAGTTTTACTAAATAGTACAATTCTTTTCAAATTATATTATATTGTTTTCTATTGTTTAATTAGCACTCTCCTCATACTATTTAGTAAATTGCATTCCGTGGATATATTGCTTGCACTCTATTATATAGAGTACAAACACTAAAAGTGTGCAACACTTTGCAGTATTTAGTAGTACGTAGTGCTAATTAAACGATAGAAAACAATAGGAATAGCATAATTTAGCAGTATTTAGTGGTATTGATGTTACACACTTATAGTGTTTGTACTCTATTTGATTATATTTTTTTACTTGAACTGATACATAAGATTTCTTTCGGGTTTTTGGACATGTACATTTGTGACCTTTATTACATTTGTGACCAAAGTTTATTACATTTGTGACCTTTATTACATTTGGATCCAGTTTTTACATTTGTGCCTCCTACAAGGGTCTGTAAGGGTATTTGCGGGAAACGAATGAAATATAGCGCGGGATCCATGAAAATATACTCGCTTGATTGGAATTGCCTGATTCAATATTCTGGCTTTCTTATTTTCGGGTAAAACGTGAACATTAATGAATAAAATAAAAATCTAACGCCTTTGAATATGTTGAATATGGTCGTCGATGGCAAACTGTCGCGGGACGCGGGATTTCACGTCGGGCACGCACGTCCTCAAAAATGCCGACTTTCGCCATTCATAATGTACAGCGGTATAACGTACGAAAGAAAATACAAAATGGCGGCTTGTTTGACGGTTGAGGAAGTCTTGGAGGAAGTTTGGAGGGATTCTGGTGATGATAATGACGTCGATAGGTTGGAAGATGATCTGGGAGAGGAAGAGGATGTGGAGAAGTCAAAGTTGTTGAAGTGGGTGGAAAATTTTGATGGTGGGAATGTGTTTGATGGAGAGTTTTTTAGGAGAGGAGCGGTGGATTTGCTGTTGCCTTTGTTACGTTTGTCAAGCAGGATATCAGAATGCAATTCATCCGAGGTTGATGCTCGAATTAATGGTAAGATTTATTGTCATAAACGGTTAAGGAATTTAGTTTACTATATTATATTGACGAGATTAACATTAGACCTCCATTTTGTTTGTTCTAGGAACTCACTAACCCAGAAACTATATATTTTTATCGATTCTTTACAAATAATTAAGTGGACAGGCATGATCTTTACATACAAATATAATTTTATAACACATTTGTAGTTGTAGTACCATCCCTTTTTTGTCACTTTTGATATCCCATAGGTTATATTTTACTTTCTGTGATGATGATTATACGTGTGTAATTTTATTTCTAATAAACGCAATAAAAGCAATAAAAGCTTATCCATGCATGGATTAACACCAATATACGAGAAGCAAAAATACATGTTACACTCATTACGACTTCAAATTATATATCATTAATGTAATAACTTATAAGAGTTAATTATTGTTTATACTCCCAGTTAACATTTACGAAAATAAAGGTTGTTGATATTTGATCCACTGTGTATTTTAGTTGCCCATGTACTGATCTCCCATACAATAACGACTGGCTCAATACTAGATAGCGAGGCTAGGCTGTGGTTAAGGCAAATTTATCGACGGTTGTCTGGACGAGTTTCAATAAGACGGCCCTACTATGCTGAAATACACCGCAATATCCCATACGCAATAGTACAAGCCATGTCGTTAGTCATCCAGCAGTGTCCTGATGAGCTTAAGGAACCTGTCTGTTACTCATCAAAAAACAAGAAAGGCCATGTTATTAGTTTTACCACCCGGGATGCAGTTATTTGGTTCCTTAGTGTAATTACCAGTATGAGTAAAATAGAAGTGAGAGCCTTCTTGACCAAGAAGTTGAAAGGTGCGAGGAGAAACAAACACAGAGTTAAAGTGCTTGTAGAAGATGGTAAGGATTTTGCCTTTGTATACTATCATAACAAAGGGCTGATGTCCATCCAGTTTCACTATGGTGAATGGAACACACATGATTACCCTCAACATCCATGCCAACTTACTTGAAAAAAGAAAATAAATATTGTTAAGCATAGGCATATTACTGTTTACATGTAGGTCTATTCTAGATCGAATTAGGATTTAAAAGGTGATTTTTGCTGAATGAGGAAAACTGGATAAATACCCTCAAAGCAGAGGAGGAAATCAACAAACCTTACTTAAATAGCCAGGAGTAGATCCACGCCTCCCTGAGAATCAATTTATTGCTTTATTCTATTATCTAGTTTTGCCACAGGATTTTTTATATGTTTGGGCGCTCTCCCTCCCCCCACAATATTCCTGGATCCACCTTTGGCTATTTATAAAAAAAGGAAATACTGCAAGGGAGATAATGGTTTTATATTTCAAATAAAATCACTATCAAAACAAAAACAAAAGAAAAGATGTAATACTCTAAGTTGTCAGTAGTATTTAAATAGTGTTTTAATTTTAAGTAAAAGTACCACAAAATCATCAAGCATAACTTTTGAATGAAGAAAGGCATCTATTATATGAAGGCGAAAAGAAGTATTACAAGACTGTCTTTCATACATATATTTATATTTACAGTGATAAAAATGCTAATTAATCAACACAAAAAGAAATATTAGACTCTCAATATTGTGAAGCAAAATTGAACTGATTTTTACATTAAGTCAGACACATGCTGATATAATAATAAATAATAAGAAATTCTATACTTAAACACACTTTTCTGTATACAAAAAAACTTATATTTATATTTACAGTGATAAAAATGCTATAAAAATATTTAAAATCCAGGTAAAAAGAATTAGAGTACAAACACTAAAAGTGTGCAACACTTTGCACTATTTAGTAGTAAATACTGCTAATTAAAAGGGTTAGCATTATTTAGCAGTATTAAGTGGTATTTAATAATGGTACACACTTATAGTTTTGTACTCTATTACAAGACTGTCACTATTATTAAGCAAAACTTAACTGATTTTTACATTAAGCCAGAAGCATGCTGTGATAGAGTGCTTTTAGTCTCGCTGTTGAATAGGTGATGTCACCTTAATTAAATAAGTAAACTACTATTTTAGCTGATGTCACCTAAATTTGAAACTACGACTAAACTGCTACTTAGATCAGGGGGAGAAACAGTGATACAATACATACAAATGAATGTCTATTCACTGATTCTCTGGAAAACAACTTGCACTTTTACTATTTTAGGTGACGCCAACTAAATAGTTATCTAAGTTAGATACATTTATCAAACTATTCAACAGTTTGACTGAATGCACTCTAGAGTAATAAATAATAAGGAATTCTATACTTAAATACACATTTCTGTATTATATAATAAATAACTTGATTTTTGAAGTCTTACATACATATATTTATAGTTATAGTTACAGTGATAAAACATTTGCAAAAAATATTTACTTTGTAATCATTTTGATAAATATGCTGTACAAATCTTGTTATAATGGTTAATGTTTTGTTTTTTTCTCTTAAGTTTCAATGAAATTAAAAAAATAAATCTAAATTTTATATCTTATAAGTGGAATATTCTTAAATTAAGGTTAATAAATGGAAGAGCCTTGGAGGCAGTTACTGTAAATCTATGTGTTTGTTAGACTGAATTGTCACAAGAAAGCCTTTGGTACTTACACTGCTCATGTTGTTAGCATAAATCAACAACCGACCCCCTATCATAACGGAAAATCAGTTAATAAGTTGGAAATTGGTTTATTAAAAATCATACTTTAAAAGTCATTGAACAAAAAATACTGAATTATTTTTTTACGCATATCATGAGGTCTGCACATGCCATAATTATAACCAAAGCATTAAGTCTGCCCCCTCCCAGCCTATCTGAATTAGGGGATATTCTATTACCGATCAAAAACTAAGTGACTGACTGCTGACTGACAGACTGACTACCTTCTCATTTACTATAAAACTGACATCAAATATTTTGTTTTCATGTTTAATACTTACATCATCCTGTTATGTGTGCTGACATCAAATATTTTGTTTTCATGTTTAATACTTACATCATCCTGTTATGTGTGCTAGTCTTTGAAACTCAGGACAACCTTCATACACTTATAATATTTATGAAAACACTGTGCTGCTCAAGTCATGTTGTTTATCAAAACAGATTTGTGCCAAAACATGGCACCATAAGTAAATAATATTCCATAGCAATCGACGTTATACACTTTAAAAGTAATTACAAGGTGTTTTGTTGGAATATGTAGTTCCAGAAATTATCCATACCCCCACAGAGGAATTAAGTATTTCCTCCGAGGGGGAAAGGAAAATTACAGAGTTTGTATGGAAGAATGGAATTAAGGGGTTGGGGGGTCCTTTAAAAAATTCCCTCATTGGGGATTGGGGATGGATATTTTCTGGGAGTACACAATACTTCTTATACCCTAGCCCTGTGTTTTATTTTCTTTTGGACAACAAGTTTTTCCCTTGAGTTACACTGGCAACTACCTTCTCTCTGAGAGGATGTAGGCAGAATACACACTGTGATTCAGATGGTTCCTTGTGATATCCACAATAACAGTAATTGGGATCATGCAATGCTCTTTTTGGAATGTAACTCAGATTTCTTGATGAAAGCAAACCACCATTGTATCCCCTTTCGCGAAGCCACAGAAGAGATACATACTCATGTCTAAAGATCTGCTGCCACCGCAAATGATAGATTGTGTTTTTACTGTATCTAGCTATAGATTGATGCTTAGATTCCCTCCCTTCCATGGAATTGAGAGCTAAACCTAAGTCATACCTGTCTTTCATTTCCCTGACATGAACTGGAACAATGTTACCTAGATGCCAGACAGTGGGATGAAAAGTAAAGAAAAGCATGTTAATTCTAAAGAACTCTTTACATTTCTTTTCAAGTTCACTAACCTGTTCTTGTGAAATCTCTAAGCGATTAAACAAAGATACACAATCTCTCAGTATAAGACAGAAGTATGAAAGAATGTGTAGTTTACTTTCATTCTGGGTCCCTTTACCTGCAGAAGGCTCAATAGCCGCAATTAAATACATAAAACCATGCAAGAACCCCCTTGATTCCTTCCCTGTAAACCTGAAATCAATGCTCTTTCCATTACCATGGGTATCATTAAACCACTTTATAGCACTCTTTGCAAGCCTGGATAGATGACATTCTGTCTTTAAGGCCATGACATATTTTGAAAATGGAGAACTAGAATGAATCTGGAAAAAATTAGTAACTGATGATGGTATTGCAGACAATGATAAAGCCTCATTTAAAAGGTAGCGATGAGCAAGGGCACATGCATTGTTTTTTAAGTGCAGGGGTTCAATATGTACTCTGTCAACTAGTTCTCTAATTGGAGGTACAAACTCTTGCCTGCTGTTGCAGGATGATATGAACTTTGTTAAATTTGTCCTCTTAGTTGAGTCAGCTAGATTCTTCTTAGACATTTTTTTCTTTTCCTCATCTACTTTCTTTGATACTTTTAACCGGTCTGAATATTTCCAAGGCTTCCAATCATTTTCCTTTTGGCTTCCAAATGTTCCATCTATTTTAACACCATTGTCAAAGTTCACATCTGCAAAAGAAGAGAAAAATTTTGCACTGTTACTGAGCTCTCCTGCAAGGAAAGCAACCATTTTCATATCGTTTGGAAATTCCCCAAATCGAAATTTCACATCAACAGATTTACCATTGTGCGATAAAGTAAAAACATCATTTTCAATAGAATAAATTTGCTTAACAAGCATAGCAACATACCTTTGTACTGGAAGACAGGTTTCACTGCAATTTGCTCCAAACAAAAGATAGTTCTCGTTACAGCTTAATATTCCTCTCCCAATATTCAAAAAACTTATTAACCAGGAACAAGCTGTGTCGTACTTACCAAAGGGAGCTCCATCACCACCCAATGACACAATAAATGTATAAGGTTCATTGTTAAACCACACAAGATCATAGTCAGTATTACTGGATAAATAAAACTTACCTAACATTATTAAAGTATCTTTAAGATCACGATAGCAGCCACTTACCTTATCTTCCTCTCTCATCCCTTCACACAAAGTGTCACACACACTATACACAGTACCCATAGGGATTGACTTAACAAAGGTTATAAGTTTATGATATGGTACAAGCCTAGGATATGGTAAATGAGCAACAGAAATACGCAAAGTCTTCTTAGTCTTTGGATCACGCTTATACGAGCTGTCTCTATAAACCTTACGATACTTTTTTTTACTCATTACACCCCCACTATAATAAACTGCAATGCTTCTTGTCATATTTTCTTTAGTTGCTTCATATCTTATTACTTCTGGCTTAAAAACCTTGGCAACACTTCCTTCACTACCTTACTACTTTTAGATAAAACATCCACTAACACAGTTTTACAACATTTTGTGACCGCTGTGTCTATTAACCCAACCTCAGCTGGAACACTTGACTCTTGACTTGCTCCATTTATTTCTTTAGCTGCCTGAAACATCTCTCTTCTTCTCTTCGTTACAACTGACTTGCTTCCTTCTATCTTTCCATTTTCTTTCAAAGTTGTTGGTGTCTTCCTTCTATTTCTTACTGCTTGATCTGACAAAAAACTCCCTTCAATACTCAGCAACCTGTCTTTCTGTCTTCCACTCAACTCCTCCCCTATTTCAACCATTTCCTCTACTTCATCTACTTTCTTTCCTATCTACACCAAAATACAATAACATATAAGCTTATATGTAATAACTTTAGTAAGAATAATATAATATTCATGTTTGTCCTTTTTCAGATGTACACATCAATATTGTCAATTGAAAGCATAATTATTTTTTACGATTAAGCTTAAATGTGATAAATTTATAATAAATAAAATAATAATTTGATGCATGAAGTAGCAAAAACTGCTAGGTTTCAATGAGCTGATATATATAATAGTCTATGAATCTCATCTGCTCCAAAGGGTGGTAAAACACTGACAAATAATAAACCTGTCAACCACAAAGAATCCTATTGAAAGGATTGTGATTGATCAGCTGATGAACATGAAACAGCAAGGCAAAGCATCAAGTGACACCCAGCAATACTGTCTTCCTTCCTCTTACTGTACATAATCATTTGATATTCATTTCATTTTTAATAACAGTATGTATTAGAGTAAGTTTTAATTTAAGGTAAAAAATCATGTCTTCTATAATCTAGATGTACGTTCAAGCTTCAGCTAACGCGCGTACGTGAGTTAAAAGTTTAAATACCAGATTATCACTGAACGATGTAAACAAAAATGACTATAAGTTGACATATAAGTAGTGGTAAATCTTACCTTTTCTTCCAAATAACGAAGTCTATCGTATTTCTCCTTCAAAACCTTTTCCTTTGACCTTATATCCTCTTCCACATCTTCCAACTCCTTCGTTAGGTCTTCCATTCTTCGATTCCTCATGAAAAGTTTTTCTCGTAGTTCTTTTTGTTGTTTCATGAACTGTCCCACTCCAAATCGTGGCATCGTGGCATAAAATGTGTGCGAAAAACAATTTTTTTGGAAGAAATCAAAGACAAATTTCAAAAAACTAAAAAGAACACATCTTGGCTCAATCACAAAGGATTCTCATAACATAATTTTCAAAGCTTTACGTTTAGGTTCCTTAAAAATAAAACAAGGCTTAAAACACGTTATTTTCGATTTTCAAGACATTTTGTGATCATTAGCCTTAAAAACATGATTAAAAAAAAATTTTCAAGACCAAAACACGGCCATATTTGGTATCAAAACAAGCCTTGAGCAAAGCTCCCTCATTTCCCGCCAACTTCGATACGATCAGAAATACACGATTGCTCTACGATCAAGCCGAAAAGATCACGAAGCCGTTAATCGAAATGTAGATTCCAGTCTCCGATAGTTGTCTCACGTCCAATATGGCGGACAGTGAAATTTATCGCGACATTTTCGAGGGCGCGCGTGCCCGACGTGTTTCAGGACAAAATAGAGCGTGAATCGGGATCCGGATCCCCCTTCCATATCCTGACAATGGGCTGACCCAGCTGAGGAACTAATGCTCTAGTGACAAGTAGTTATCTAAACAAATGAATTTATGAAGGCGAAACAAGCAGATCACTTTTCCATGCACTTACCTACATCGACTGGAGCTGACTCCTGATTATGATTTTTATCTTCTCTTTGGGGATGACAATAAACTTTTAGGTTATCTATGACGCCTCTAACAGTAAGGTTACGCGAGAAATTCCGGTCTTCAATCAAGCTGTTATCCAAGGGGCACCTATCGACACTCCTCAACCACTGTCCAATGCAGTATCGACAAAACGAATGTCCCTCTTCACAACTCATGATGGGATCTCGCAGAACGTCGTGGCTGTAACAAACAACAAAACCAACCAGAATGTGTAAGATATTATCTTCGCCCAGGAATAGACCTCTTGCACTGAGTCCCGAGCGGAATTGTTCTGGGGGACAAAAAAATAAGACGTCTTTCCTCATCCAAAAAAATCCATTGTTTTGTACCCCAGAATTAATCCTCTCGGGACTCAGTGAAAGGCAAAGTTTCAGCTTATAAAATGTAACACAGGAGAAATACTATTTAATATAAAATCGAAAATCTTTTAAGGATTTGCATGGGAAAATGTGCTGAATGGCAAGCTTTGCCATCCAGCACATTTTCCCATACAAATCCTTGTAAAATATGCGATTTTCTATAATGAAGAGAGCGCGCGTGCTATGTTATACAAGCACTTGGGAAGTTCGGGTGGTTGCCTAAGCACCATTAAAAATAACTAGAGTTGCACTCCGCTTCGCGTCGTGAATCATCCATAATTCGAAGGACGCACGCTACTTATGATCCATTCCGTAAATATTCAATGGCATTTCTCAACGTTATTTGCTAAAACGTTGACTCCTTACTAATATCGAAGTGCTCTTTCCATTTCTGGTCTTCAATTTGACACAATGTCTCTTTTTGCGGGCCTATTGTTAATTAACTAATTAATTAATTATTGTTAATTAAGTGAATATTGGGGAATAATAACCGAAACGAAGTAGAGGCGTCCAGGGCCAAATGCAAGGAAATAATAAGGTGTCAATGCAAAATATTTACTTTTTCACTTGTTCTGTCTTTCTTTTCTTCTTACATTCAGGATAGCGAAAATTTTGCATCATCAATTTATAAGAAAAAAACTGCACATTTTGAAATTTGGCTCAGTCTAGATGCTTCGTTTTTAACTGACCGTGCGCCATTTGGGATTTGAGTCTATGCAGTCCGTAAAGTCCTCCACTGATCTTGTAAAGCGCCATTGAGCTCCTGGAAATTGCGCTATATAAATTCATTCCTTTACCTTTACCTTTTTACCTTTACGTTATGATTCAATGTAATGCTCATGATTAGACAAAAAAGTTCAAAATTTGCATAGCATCACAGAAGCCGACTTTGGGCTTCCTGCGGCTTCTGATTCCAAGAAATGCTGCTTTAAGTGTCAACATATGATTTGCTTCGAAGTCTAATACTTGTTTTCGCTTAAATAGTAATAGAAAACAATTCTTACACTGACTCTGAGAAGTAAAACAAATAAAATATCATTTGATATTACAATTAATTCTCTTATATTTTCCTTGTAATAATCCCTGCCACTATAAAGTTTAATCGTTTATGAAAATACTGATTGTGAAGTCAATGCCAAGCGAACTGGTTGAGATTTAATCTCGATCGTCTGATATCGTGTAAATTAAATTTTAGAGATTTTACAGGCATTGTACTGGAAAACTAACTATATTTTCTAATGGAGTAAAATATGATACAGCTTAGTGAGAAATTAGAACTTTAAACCGAGATATCCCCTAAACTATGGGATAAACTAGACACGACTCACCATATTGGACACAAGAGGTTGTCGTCTATTTTATCCACAAACTGTTCGGTCTTGTAACCCTCCATTTTAAAAATAAGTAATCTTCTTTCGTGTGATTTCAGATAAAAGTCACAAATGGACTGCTACACCGTTGGGAACATTTTGCATGATTTGAAGGGCTATAATAAATGTATAAGATAAGTGCTCGTCATTGCGGTAGATTGAGAATTTAAACAAAATATTGATTGTTCGTGGTAAAACTTCGTGACGTAACGTTACCATGGGTCATGGCATGAATAATCTTAGTAGACGTCTTAGATTCAGATTTGTTATAATTAATCCTTGGTATATGTGAAATAGTATAGTTTACAATTCGAAATAATAATAATAACATTTGTAGAATATTAACAAATAAAATATACATATTTTTTTACCTTCCTCCTCCTTTTACAATATATATATATATATGCACTATCCTTCTTATTATTTTCAAAATAAATAAATAAATGAATAGACATTATTTACATATGGAAAGAAGGAATAAAATTAGAAGTCATATACCTAGGGCAAGGCAGTCCAAAAGAAACCTTAGGGCTTATAATTTTAGACTACCTTAATCACAGGTAGCCCAAGCTTGGTTTCTGTGGTGTCATGTGAAATGTATCAAATGTGTCATAAGAAAATGTATGCTAAATTCAAAAAATAACCACACAGAGCGAAAGAAGTGCTATTTCTCAATGATCGGGTAAAATTTCGAGGCTTTATTTCACGTTTCAATGATTTTATTGAAATTTTTGATGAATCCCCATACATTTTCTTATAACACGACACCACAGAATCCAAGCTTGGGCTACCTGTGCCTTAATTAAATATAGAATTGTAAATGAGAATATTAATAAGAAAAAAATATGATGCTCAAAAGAGAATGTACTTGAATGAGAATTAATTATTAATAAATATGAATAAATAAATTGTATTGATATTATTATTTTGCATACAATGCGCAGAATTTATCCAGGCTTTTTTATTAAAGATGTTAAAGTCAAATTATGTGTAATAAATATTTTTCAAAATTATTTTTCAATGAGTAGAAGGGTGATTTATTAGTGAAATATCTGGTGGAAGCAAATTCCAAAATGTTGGATCTTGCCAAGAGATTGTAAATTTCCTTGTATTTGTGCTAACGTTTGTGTGGTCTATATTTGCTTGCTTGTCTCGCTGGACATAATTATGTATTTCAATGCTCTTGTGAAAGATAGTATGAAAAACGTCGGGCAGAGTTCGACTATTAACAGGTAGGGTCTGAATGGGGGTGTGTTAAAAGAAAACATGAATAAACCAACTTGAAAAAGATGTATATTCATAATGTTCAAAAGGCCATCTTCTTGAAAAAGAGGAGCAGTATGTGCATAAGGTTTTGCATTAGTAAAAAGTCTTTTAGCTAAATTATCATAATACAGATACGGGTAGACAAGAGAAAAATGCAGTTGAAACAAGGAAGTCTGTAAAAGATAAGCTCTTGATCTATAAGTAACACCTATGGATTTTGAAATTTTATTAGCAATGATAGTACATGTTCTTTCCAATTACGATTTTCATCAATAAGGACCCCCAAGAATTTAATATTGGATTTTTGCTCTATGATCTTGTTATTTATTTTAATACCATCTTCTTTCAAGTGAATTTTCCCTTGTTTAGGTTTAAATATTAAATATTTAGTTTTTTAATATTAATAGATAGTTTATTTGCAATTAACCAAATAGAAATCTGTTGAAGTTCTGTATTTATAATTTCATATAAATTATCTATATTTTAACTAACTTTAGAACTATTTATAATATCATTGACATAAAGTATGAAGAGCAATGGACCAAGAATACTTCCTTGTGGAATTCCACATTTCATGATTAGGTAATCTGAAAAATTGTTATAATATACTACTGTTTGTTTACGATCTCAGTAAATAGTTTTTTAGCCATTCAAGTGCAGGACCTCTAATACCATAATATGCCAATTTATGTAATAAAATTTCATGGTTTACTGCATCAAAGGCTTTTAATAAATATAGAAAAATACCAGCACATATTTCTTTGTTATCTATTGCACCTGAAATATTACCAGTTAGATGCGTTATAGCTAAGTTTGTTGAGTGATTAGATCGAAAGCCATATTGGTGTGGATAGAGAATTCTATGTTTATCAATAAATTCTAAAATTCTGTCATGTATTGCTTTCTCATGAAATTTAGAGAAAGATGGCAAAATTGAAACTGGTCTGTATTTAGTAAAAAGGGATTGATTTTCATTTTTGTAAATAGGAGTTAGTTTTGCTATTTTTATCTCTTGAGGCACAATACCAGAGCTCAGTCATAAATAAATAGGAAATGTTCAAGGCTCAGCAATTGAATCAATGTTATGCTTTATATTATCAATATATATTTGATCTGCACCAGCAGCTTTACCTGATTTTTTTAGAAAGATCGATTGACTAACCTCATTTTTTAGAAAAGTATGATAGGGTGCCTGTGGATTATGCAATTTACTAGCTAAATTTGGGCCAATATTTGTAAAGAATTCACAGAAGTTGTTAGAAATTTCTACAGTATCCTTATTTTCTTTATCGTTATATAAAAAGGAAGAAGGTAGCGCAGCTTGCATCTTGCTTTCCTTTTGTTTATAATTTCGTTAAGAAGCCTCCATGTAGCCTTCAAATTACCTTTGGCTTTGTCTATTTCATACTCATAATAACTACGTTTAGGAATTTTTAATAAATGATTTAATTTATTTTTATGTTTCTTATATCTTAATTCATTATCCATGTACACAAGGACTATTGAGGTAAACTTTATGCAATTTACATTTTTTGTTTATGGACTTTAATAAACCCTTGGTCTTAGAGAAGTCTTATATTAGCAGTAAACCTTTTTTAACTCGTGGATAGAACGCGAAGGGTAGAAACAAGTTATTGTGAGGGTTCTAAATATTCGAATGAGTGACTCATGATTTACTCGTTCGCTCTCTCAACACAGCGAACCGTCGAGTGTTTTCAGGCCTCGCAAATCTTCGAATCCTAGTTCGATCCCGATAATTCCTTCATATTCTCTCTCTCACATCCCTTTAGGGCCTAGAAAACCATATAACTTTGCTGGGGAATAAATGAAAGAAATAGAACTCAAGACGATAGTCACGTATTCCAAAACAAGGGGGGGAAAAAGCAATACGTTTTTGGCCACCCATCTAGGTAGTAATCTCGCTCAACCTGGCTTGACTCTGTTTCCTTGAAGCCCAAGTTTTTTCCACTGGACCAAGATTCTAGGAAATTTGCACAACAATAGCCATGAAAACAATGCATCAGACAGACTAGATTATTTCTACTACAAATCAACGTGCCAGTGCGTGGCAGAGTGCAAGGGATTAGATGTAGATATGGTCTTAGGGCCGGCTTGTCTTTCCCCTGATGCTCGGCTAGAACACAATCCTGCGTATTACGTACACCAAAGGGCAGAGGGACTTATCGCCGTCATGTCCGAAGTCCATACGACGACCCAGCGGATGTCTCGGGGTATGGCATGAAGGCACTATTTTCTTTTTCTTTTTTGGAATTAATTATCAAAATCACTTTTGGTAGACGTGGGTTCGATCCCCGTCTTATCCAGATAAAGATTTCTTGTTTTCTTTTTAGCACCTGATCGCGATCGCGTGATCGCGTGATTTTTACGTTCATTGAATTCAAACCCTAGAAATGGATAGTCTTTTTTTGGAAAAAGTGACTACTTTTTCCTCGCATTCAGCATTATCAGTTAAGCAATGTTTAATATTTAAGACCCCGGGTAAAAATATGTGCGTTTACATGAGGCTTCGTGTAAACGCTCATCGTTTTCGCACCGTTTAATTTTGACCGTTTATACGAAAACGCACCATCGACTCGAAAACGCTCACAGGAGCTAAATGAGCATGCGCATAGTTCCTGAGCCTGCGATCTGCTTTTATTAGCGACGTTAGCGTTTACGAAAATATCCGGCTTCGAGTATTTACACTGAAACGCATAGCCAGCGTTTTCAAAAATATCCGCTTTGAATAGCGTTTTCGAAAATAGCCGGCTAAAGACTGTCTCCGTATAAACGGTAGGCCTAAACGGATAAAAAAATATGCGTTTACAAAAATATCCGGCTTCGTGTAAACGGGGCCTAAGTTTATGCTTATTATGACGTCATATCTAAATTTGTTACAGTAATGGAAATACAAACTCAATTTGGAAAATTATAAACCGCTGCTTGCCAAACAAGAAAACCCAAAATGCGCAGCCCATAAAGTCCTCCACTGGTCATGATTGTGAAGCGCATTGAGACCATGTAAAATGGGCTATATAAGAACCCCGTTATTATTATTATTATTAAAATGGTTATCATACTTGTAACAATCCTGAAGTCCTGGCTGATAGATTTAACAACTATTTTACATCTGTTGGATCAAGTGCTGCACAAAAAGCACAAAACCTTGCTATTGAACATAATATTCAATTAAATCCTCATGCTTCAGCACAAGAATCTACTGACAAGACATTTCAAGCTTCGTACTGTATCACAACAGGACGTAGAACAGGTTATTTAACATCTCCCATCAAAACAAAGCTTCAGGATATGATAAGATCTCAGCAAGAGTTCTCAATTTATATCAGTAATATATTAAGTGTTTGAAACGACAAATTTCCCTTAAGGAATAACGTTTAGGAGTAGATTTAGATTTCGGAGTTTGAAATAAAGAGGACTGAGTTTACAAGTAAAATCAATTAAGTCTTGAAATAGTTCTCTTAGAGAGTGTACTGAGCAGCTACGCGACACTTGCCAAGACCCAAAGTGGAAATCGCAAACTTCATTCAACAGAGACATTCTTATTACATGTCACAGATGATCTGCTGAAGGCCATGGATGACAAGAAGATCTCTGTGTTGGTATGACAAGTTATAACAAATTAATAGAATCAAACATTTGTTAGATACTAATACACCTCTTATTTTAATTCAGTCCTTTGTTTTCAGTAGAATGTTTGATTTTTCTACTGTATGGTCCAATACTAGTAAGAGTAATCTTCATAAATTGCAGTTGATACAGAATTTTGGGGCTAGAATAATGCTTGGGCTTAGGAAATGTGACCATATATCACCAGGTTTGAAATCTTTGAATTGGTTGTCTGTGAAGGAAAGACTGTATTTAAATGATGCCATCATGGTATTTAAATGTATTCATAACTTAGTTCCTGACTATTTACATAATAAGTTCGTCTTGCGTTCCAAAATCCATACTAGGAACACAAGGAATGTAAAGAAGAACCAGTTAGATATTCCTTATTTCCGTCTTGCCACAGCGCAGAGATCCTTCTCTTATAGAGGTTGTAAATTATGGAATAACCTTAGTGATGATCTTAGATCTGTAGAAAGCTTAAATGTCTTTAAGCGCAGAGTAGTAACTCAGTTACGCTCAGGTTAGTGAATCTCGGTTCTGCTGACCTGTGCACTGAACTGTTCCATTGCTCTATGCTTTAATATATTTCTTATTATTATCTATTATTGAATATATTATAGAATTAATATACTAGTAATTAAGTTTAATATTTTGTATATATTTTTATCTATTCTATATTTCTATATTTTATATGTGTAATTAGATGTATGTATGCTTCATAGCAAAAATTTTAGCCTTGCTTTGTTATTCTTTTAACTTGGGAAGAAAACGACTAGGAAATGGAAGCCAATACTAGGACTTATCCCTGACCTACCTTTAGAAATTATTTAATTTAAATATCATTAGAAGCAGCTTCCTTCCGTTTTTTGGTCTCGGTCTTGGTCTGGGTCTCGGTCTGGGTCTGGGTCTCGGTCTTGGTCTGGGTTTTGGTTTTGGTTTTGGTTCTCCTTCTTCTTCTTCTTGATTTTAGTGTTCTTCTTGTTCTTCTTGTTCTTCCTATGTACTCAATATTATGTACTGAATATTACGTACTGAATTCTTTGCGAAATGAACCAAGTTTGATAGAGAAAATCCAAGTTAAAGTTTATGCAAATGAAGACGAATCTATATCAGATATAAAATCACCTTCATGGTTATGATTTCTATTGTGTTTCCTTCATGAATTATATTATCAATGAGTTTTTTAAATGTTGTTGAAAATGATGGCAGGATGTTATCGAAACGTCCAACAGTTCTTGTGTTTATTTTCTTAACCAAGTCTGAGATATGAAATTTATATTCTCTGGTTAAAATGCGGAAAATCACATTTCTAACCCTTAAGTCATGTTTCATATCCCAATCTAAAATGAAACTACTATACGTTGTTCGGCTGTGAATATATTACGGCGCGCAAAGTGTGAGTGGACTAAATGACCGGCCCTGGTATTTTTGGAGCTTGAAAGAACGAAGCAAACAAGGCGGTAAAGTGAAATTATTGTTATTCTTTCTTTCCATATTTCTGCTTCTTGCAGGTACGTATATTATATTTTATATTGTCAAAAGAAAACAGAAAAATACTTCAGATAAAGTATGGGCTACTGTAGCCTAGGAATGAGGGCCGGCGGCGAAACAACTAAGCTCGCTGTGATTCGCTGAAATAAAATTCATAGCACAGCTGGTATGGAGAAAAATATCGTCCTTTGTCTTAAAGTCAATACCCTGCAATTTTGCTGACTTTCGTCCGAAATAATTTGTATGTTTTTTGACACAGCTTGAGCTCTGAATACACAACGAAACAATAAGTAATATTCAGTTTAGGGAAAGAGTATTATGCGAAGAAACTTATTATGTGAAATGACTCCGATAAAATGATAGTTAAATGTTCATTCATAACAAATGAAACAGCTAATGCAATCATACGGATAAACGAATACAAATTAAAGACTTCAATCTACATTTACGAAAATTGAGTCGTTTTAGGGGATAATTACCCAGACACCTCTCCGGTCTCGGCCTCGATTTTAAAACTGTGCACTAGACAATACTTTTGTCATTCTTTGTGTTTATTTTCAGCAAAGAAGGTCGACAGTCAAAATGAAAATAATTTTAAGCTTTCTGTCGTGTTTTTTATCCCATTCCTTGAGCGAGGAGACAAGCGGTGTCTACTTCGCTAAACTTGAGAACCACAAACTCGAAGGAAATGTAATGGAGAAAGTAAAATCGACAGATGTTCTCGATTGGTGCTTAAGATGTAAACGCTTAACAGAGTGTTCTTCGATAAACTTTGCATATAAACCCGAGAATGGCTTTCATGGATGTTTTGATGAATAGAGATGCATCAAAAGTGACCCCATCAAAAGTGTATCATCACTTTGCTCGATTGGTTTTTTATTCTATTAATGTAAAAAAGCGGGAAAACTCTAACTTGAGATCTTCATTGTTTGGTATTTTAATATCAGCTAAACGAATCTGAGAAGGGCAGCTTCTGATCGCGAGTTATGGCTCTTGAAATAAATAATTTGAAAATATATGGCTAAATAAATAAAAAAGAACACGGGTTATTAAAGTAGACTAACGCTAAAAAGTCATCATTTCAGGAACATTTCGAAACATTGTGACTTATAACTATCATCTAGAGAGTATTCTAGTACTTGCTATCAATCAGCCGAATGAATCCCCAATAAATCCCAATGTCAAACAAACATTGTCCATCATGTGCTATCAAACAGACAGTATTCTATTTCTGGGTATCCATCAGTTGAATGAATCCCCAATGGATCCCAATGTCAAACAAACATTACCAATCGTGCTATCAACCAGATATTCTTTCATTCTTAATAGGATATCGCGTGTGAAAAAGGCGGAACGTGCAGAACGTCGACATCTAATGGCGTCCGTTGCCACTGCCTGCAAGGGTTCACGGGTAAACGGTGTGAAACAAAATGTAATAAGTGTGCAATATCGCGTCGAACATTTAGGTATTCAAGTGAAGGTCCGTGGAATTTCAAAGTGTTTGTATTGTTGAAGTTGTGCATTCCTTATTTTACTGTTGGTATTTGTGAATATTTAGACACTGATTCCAGGCTACCCTTGAGTAAGTGAGCCTGAAATCAAGGAACACAGCAGTTTTCACGAAAGTGGTTTTCTTCAGATCGTGAAACAGTTTCTAGCGTATAATAGTTTAAAAAATAGAAAACAATGGGAACTAGATCTATACTAACCCCTATTAGTTTTAAGCTACTAAATGCTCTATCACGTTCCTAAACTCTGATTGGCTGTGCTACTGTTAGTGGTCTATTAGTGACTAGACCACTACTAGCGAAAAGTAGGGGTTTTGAAAACCAAAAAAAAAAAAAAAAACAATGTAAAAAATGAAAAAATTTGAATATTTTTACCTAATTTCTACTTCTTCAATGTCTGAAGAAAATCAATCTTATTTGAAAAGGGAATATTAGAATTTTAAAGAATCGTAGTCAACTACAATGCATTGCGCCCCTATATTATTGTTTACATCGTTCGCCAACATCGTTCTCGAAGCTCTTCCATGAACTGGTGAAGCAAAAGTGCAAATTTACCATACCAAGGTCTTCAAATTCCCAAAGTTTCCTTCCTTTCATTCCACAGCAAGTTGGTCGAATTTTTCAGAGAGATTCTCGTCTTTGAGACATTATGACCTTTTGTTCCTCCACATGTTAGACATCCCAACTGTCGAAATCTACCTTAGATTCGTTGCCAAAATTTAAAAAAAATCTAAAATGGAAAGCATATAAAATGACTACGTATCATTATTTTATGATTATCTTTAAACAATTACCAAGAATAATAAGACCGATGGAATTGAATTCACATACTTCACCTACAACTTCACCTACAAAACCGCCATTTTGCCTGGCAGAGAAAATGGCCGATTGTTTTATTCCGGCGCGCAATGCAATGTAGTTGACTAGGATTCTTTAAGGACTTTTTCTGTGCAACTAGCAAAACAAGTCTACACTTTGTTATTGTTTGAATTTTGTCGTTTTTTTGAAGTTTGATTTTTTCTTTACCAGGCATTTGTTCTTATAATTTTATTTTGTTTTATAAAATAACTGTTATGAATGTCGCGTTCTGATTGGTTAGGAGCGCGTGCTTTATGAGAGCACATTGCACGCGCGCGCGCCGCTACGCGTCGTGCTTCTCCTAACACTTCTCTCGTGTTCTGCCAACCCCCGCGTGCTTTATGACTGCACACAGCACAGCAAGCAAGTTTTTTATTTCTTTTATAAAATACAAATTTTAGGAATGAAACAACGGAAAGTGCGCGCGCGTGAACGTGCACGATGAAAAGCTAGGTCTATTTGAAGACCGGGAAAATAATTTGTGCAATATAATAACTAAATAATAATTTAATAACTTATAAGGCATAAGGTGATCTAATTAACAAATAAAACAGCTTTTTCCGTGCTTCGTTCAGTAATAAAGCACGCAGGAAATGGCATAAGCACGAAAGAAGTAGTTTTTTTTCGTCTTATTATAAAAGTCATTAATTTTATTTCGGCATTAAATTTTTTTACGCAAAAAGAAAGACGATCGCAGGATCTTGCAGCACTTCGTGCGCGCGGATAGCGTCAGCACTGTGCTCCGTTCACTAGTAAAACACAGTTTTTGACCAATCAACGTGTGTGTACTATCCTTACTATATATTAATGCGCATTACAATAATAAGCAAAAGATAAACAGAAATGACAAAGAGATAAAATCTTGGCTAGCGATAGAGCACTACATGATAAATTAAAATTATAAAAATTCGCACACAAATATATTTTTCCTGATTAGGATATTCTAAGAATTCATAAGTAAATCGTGTATTTGATATACTATGACAATTTGCGATCAAAACGAAAACAAAAAAAAAAAAAACAAACAAAAAAAAACAAAAAAAAAACCAACTCCAAATATTTTCTTACTTGAAAGAAAGGAGAATATTTAGGTCACCCATCCAGGTACTAACCCTCCTCAGACGGGCTTGACTCAAGGTGTCTCGGAAGCCCATGTTTTTTCCACTGGGCCACGTATCTACGAAATTATCATAACAATAACCGTGAAAACAATGCCCCGAATAGACTAGACTTTTTAACACTAAAATTTCAACCGATTCCGTGCGTGGCAGAGATGCAAGGGATTAGCCGATATGGTCTGGGGGCCGGCTGGTCTCTCCCCTGATGCTTCGGCTAAAACATTTTCTTGCGTAATTCGTACACCCAAGGGCAGAAGGATTTAATCGCCGTCAGGTCCGAAGTCCATACGTCGCCTCAGCTCTGCGGATGTCTCGGGGGTATGGCACAGTGGAATCGTTTTTTTTCTTCTTTTTTTTAATTTATTTTTTAATTTAATTTGCCTTTCATTTCGAATCCACCGTATCGAGAAATATATATATTTTTTTAGCATTTTTTCCAGATTTTTCATAGGATTTGTACCCACAACATTCGTGAATATTTTTTCAAATCAAAAAATATTTCAATTCTATCTGTTGATGTTTACTGATGTTAACTGTGTTCGATCGACATTATCAGTTATCCCAATAGGACGTTTGCATGATGGCGTCAATTGACTCCCACTACCAAGAGGCTTTTCGCAAATTTTCTTTCTCCTTTAAGTTTGTATTCCCCCATGAGTATAGAAAGACAATTGGCGCTAATTAACAGAACAAAAGAAAGCGTGCAAGGAAGTTTAGAAGTAGAGATCACAAACACCATCATAGAAACGTCCTATAGTGGAGTTGCAATTCTTTTCTCATATTAAAAAATCCTGCCTGAAGTTTAAAACAGTCGGGGCTGACCGCAGCCTTTGGTTGTTTTCTCAGCATTTTTCTCTATATTGCCATGCTTTCTGTTTGTATGCTACTTTAGCTATTGTCTAGCCAAAATGTTGCATAGTACCCGCGCGACAAATTAGCCGCTTTCGTCGTGCTCTATTTTTTAAGGGATACTCTTAATGATGATAGTGAGTCATGTTGATGGTGGTGATATGATGATGTTGAGATCATGAAGACAGTGAAGGCGTTGATGTTGTTGTTGATGATGATAGTGAGTCATGTTGATGGTGGTGATATGATGATGTTGAGATCATGAAGACAGTGAAGACGTTGATGTTGTTGATGATGATGATAGTGAGTAATGTTGATGGTGGTGATATGATGATGTTGAGATCATGAAGACAGTGAAGGCGTTGATGTTGTTGTTGATGATGATAGTGAGTCATGTTGATGGTGGTGATATGATGATGTTGAGATCATGAAGACAGTGAAGGCGTTTATGTTGTTGTTGATGATGAAAGTGAGTAATGTTGATGGTGGTGATATAATGATGTTGAGATCATGAAGACAGTGAAGGCGTTGATGTTGTTGATGATGATGTTAGTGAGTCATGTTGATGGTGGTGATATGATGATGTTGAGATCATGAAGACAGTGAAGGCGTTGATGTTGTTGTTGATGATGATAGTGAGTCATGTTGATGGTGGTGATATGATGATGTTGAGATCATGAAGACAGTGAAGGCGTTGATGTTGTTGATGATGATGATAGTGAGTCATGTTGATGGTGGTGATATGATGATGTTGAGATCATGAAGACAGTGAAGGCGTTGATGTTGTTGATGATGATGATAGTGAGTCATGTTGATGGTGGTGATATGATGATGTTGAGATCATGAAGACAGTGAAGGCGTTGATGTTGTTGTTGATGATGAAAGTGAGTCGTGTTGATGGTGGTGATATGATGATTTTGATATCATGAAGAAGCGAAGGCGTTGATGTTGTTGTTGATGATGATCGATAGTGAGTCATGTTGATGGTGGTGATATGATGATTTTGATATCATGAAGAAGTGAAGGCGTTGATGTTGTTGTTGATGATGAAAGTGAGTCGTGTTGATGGTGGTGATATGATGATTTTGATATCATGAAGACAGTGAATGCGTTTATGTTGTTGATGATGATGATAGTGAGTAATGTTGATGGTGGTGATATGATGATGTTGAGATCATGAAGTGAAGGCGTTGATGTTGTGATGTTGATGATGATAGTGAGTAATGTTGATGGTGGTGATATGATGATGTTGAGATCATGAAGACAGTGAAGGCGTTGATGTTGTTGTTGATGATGAAAGTGAGTCGTGTTGATGGTGGTGATATGATGATTTTGATATCATGAAGACAGTGAATGCGTTTATGTTGTTGATGATGATGATAGTGAGGCGCTGAATTTTTTTTCAGTTTCAATAATATTGACGATTATAATAGGGAAATATTCAATACATCTCGGCACGCCAAGAATCGCAACAAAGTTCAGGACGCATGGAGTGATTCTAGCCGCAAAGTAATAGTAGCAAATCAGGAGAATTAACGAGCTCACATTCTAAATTATTCGGCACATAGATCTAAGTAATTATCGGAAATCTTTATATCACAACGCAGAATTCAAAAGGCAATCAGTTTATTTCATAACATCAATAGCTGTTAGATTATATTGAATCTTCAAATTTAAGATCTTTATATCATGGACACTATGTAGCAAATACGAATCACGGAATGAAAGTAAGGAATTCTTATGAAAACCTCTTCGCAAGCATTGCTTCTTCTTCTAGTTCGGCTTCATCTTCTATCTTATACACGATAACTTCTTCGTTGGTAGAAACTGGTTCTAACTCTTCAGGATTGACAAAGAGAGCGTCCAAAGGACTTTCCACCATTTGGAAAGGTGTCAAAGCTTTAATAAAAGTTTACTGATTTCATTCTTTTCACGATAACGCGTTAAAACATCAAATAAACTTCTGGTAATCGAACAAGTAATGTATAGTCAATACGACGCTAACTTGAATGGGTTGAGAAACCGCTGTAATAATGATAATAATCAATATTTGTATAGCGCCTATCCAAATCTCCTCTAGGCGTTTTAAACAAAAAGAAAAACCACAAACTGTGGTAGGCTGTGAGCTTTGCTTGGCGCCTGTGGCTGCCGCTACACAACCCACATACCACAGGGAAAAAATATAACATTTGATAAATAAATGATACGAAAATAAAACAAATAAACACACACGCACGACGAAACCACGACTAAAAGTCAGACTGTTGTATCGGGTAACAATCCCCTACTCTTACGAAAAATACAACAGGATTTTTTACGTCCACTTTATCGGGGGTCAAGTGCAAGCAGACGGGACCTCCGGTTTTACGTCATTATCCGAGAAGACGCTTGCTTGATGGCTGTTGGCTCCTACGAGCTCCTTCACCCTTTGACAGGTCTTATTTTTAATCCTGCTGGGTGTCAAGCCACCCTCCTCACTGGATAGCCAGTGGGGGAGCCGGTTTAGACGCCGACGACCCGTCCATGTGGCAGGTAGTACTGGGTTACATGGTACCAGTAGCAGTAGCAGTAGGGTTACAAGATTTCCCGTACAGACCTCCCGCTCGGTTGATAAGAGTTTTATTATATGACCACTTTTCATTGAAAAGGACAAAATGTTTTCGCCGTAACATTAATATGCGATCGGACCGGTTAATACCGGAGAATCTAGACCGCGATGCGATCTATCCAATCAGATTGCTCGATTTGCTAGTGTCCAGGCTCTAAGATTCACGGTCATATAATAAAAGACGTTATTAAGATAAGCTTATTTTATGCTCACCTTATTAACCAGTTTTCAAGTCTGTTTTTTGGTCTTGATTTGCCCTCAATCTCCAGATTTTCGATTTCAACGAAAGACATCCGAGGCAAATTTCACTAAACTTGATATTGTATTAGATTATCTGTAGTTGTCTTTCGTTGTTTTTTTTTTTAAGTAAAAGAGATTCAAAGCCTAAAACTGTCGGCCTTGGAAAACTTTGTCGAAGAATCTTCCAAGAACAAAAGTAGCCCATGGAGGTGGTGGTGAGTTGTGTACAAAATTCCTAAGTGGGAGAGTATACTCGCGCAAAGAAAACGATGTAGTGCATTTCGATTCGATTTCACTGCATGGTTTTTATTATGGGAGAAATTATCTTCATCTCGAATGAAAAATAATTGAAGATTTTTTCCCCGATCTTATTTTTACCTTTCAGTTTCATTCAAATTGTTGTCCCTTTGACTTCCGTATCGGGAGCTCCTCTTTTAGGCAGTGCCTAAATATATATATTATTATTACATCATTTGGCATAAATTTGCATACCAAACGACTACCATATTTGTGTCGGGTACAGGACCTGATTGTTCTTTTGACCTGTTGGTCCAACTCGGTTGGTAGACGAGTAATTGCCTCACTTAAAAACATCAAGAAATCATGTCAACCGAGGTAAAAATATGTCCACAAAGCCTTAATTTCGGCGGGAAAGAACGAAAATGGATTCGTCCTGACGTCGTTTCAAAGTGTACTTGGCATTTAGGAGCAAAACTCTCTGACTCTCCTCACTATCACGCAAAATCCAGGTACAAAATCACCAGTAATAAATAACTCAAAAAGATATTAAATTTCTCTATTCGTTCGTTTATACATAGTTGTTATCCAACTTAATTTTAGGGAGCCTTCTTCGAAGATAATGCCAAATATCTTACAAAAGATTGGCGATACTCCTCTCGTGCGGATAAACAACATTGGCAAATCCTGTGGACTCAAGTGTGAATTGCGTAAGATTTAAGCAAAATTACTGATCATATTATTCTTCTTCTTGGACGAAAAGACATAAATTGTAATATTAAAGAATATTGGTCATAATGTTAGTTGTCTTTTTATTCGTTGTTGGGTGTTTTTAGTGGCGAAATGTGAGTATTTTAACGCGGGAGGTTCAGTGAAGGACCGAATTGGTCTGCGAATGATCGAAGACGCGGAGAGAGAAGGAACGCTTAAACCTGGAGATACATTGATTGAACCTACCTCTGGAAATACAGGTAAGAATATTGATTGGCGACAAAAAAAGTTTTGTTATAAGATATTTGAGTGTGTATTAAATTCAAGAGCCAATAACTAGGGCACTATTTTATATGTACACGTGTTTATTGTTAGTGAAATGTTGGGGGTTTGTCAGAGGCATGGCCATTGTGTTGGTTCACCACGGGATAAAATAAAATACATTCTAAGAATTATTTTATTATACAGTACCACAGAAAAAATTTAATCTGTTTCGTATCATGCTAAAATTGATGATATTATATCCCTTCTTATTTCCCCCCCCATTTTTTGTAGGTATTGGCCTTGCTCTAGCTTCAGCTGTGAAGGGATATCGTTGTATCATCGTCATGCCAGAAAAAATGAGTAAAGAAAAGGTGTTAGCAACTTCCCTTAATATGGCAACTCTCTTCTCCCAGTTAAAATTGTGCATAGTTCCATAGTTACTACCGATCTCACCGAACTGTGGGGACACGTCAAAATTTTGTCTCGCTACCAAAACCTAATTCGTTCACTGACAACACCTACCTTTGTCACTGTCTCTGATCTAGCACATTGCCAGTAAGGTATTCACTGTAATACATGTAGCAAAAATAGACATGACAGTAGACGAATTAGGGTGTGATAGTTAGACAAATTTTTGACCTGTCACCACAGTTCGGTGAGACCTGTAGCATTTTTTGATGCTTTCTTATTTATCATCTAGTATAAATAAGAAAAAAAGGCAATTTCCTTTTCAATAAACGATTAATAAACTTAACTGTATCTGTGTGGAAATATTTATTTGCATAGTTTGTGATCATCCAATGAAAGTTTTCACTTTCAAAATGTTCATACATGAAAATAACAAGGAAATGTTTATTTTTAGCAATACTTGCTTTGGTTCATTGTGCACGGTCAGTACACGTGATGGCACGATTCAACATCAAAGGCAAAACAATGGCTTTGTTCTATTGAGTTTCCAAATCATTCCACTCCATTAACTATGATAGTTCTGACTCCCCAAGTGTCACTCTGATCGCCAAAAGTTTAGTAATTTATTTATGTCTTTCTAAGGTTGATGTGCTGAGAGCTCTTGGTGCTGAGATTGTCAGGACGCCCACAGAAGCCAAGTTTGATTCACCAGGTAATTAATTATTTATAGTTTAATACATGATCTAGACGACACGACTGGAAAGGAGTATTTGAAAATAACAGATGTGAAAACCATATGAAATACATGTGAAATTTTTACATGTATTTCACTTGTCCTTTTCACATATGCACATGGGCGGATCCAGCCAAAATTTTAGGGGGGGGGGGGGGGGGGCTAATTGAGTTTCTTCCATCAACAGAACGGAAAACATTATGAAAAAGCATCAGTTCTTTTTCTGCTGAAGGGGTGAAGGGGGCTTCAGCCCCCCTTTGCCCCCCCCGGATCCGCCCTTGATGCATGTGAATAAAAACATGTAAATAACAGTGTTATGACCAGGAATTTCTTTCAGGGGGTCAAAGAGCCCACCAATCCAAAATTTAGGGACCATTTAGAAAACTGGATGGGCCATTTCCAAAATGTTAAAACAAAGAATAATAATGTTTTTTGCCAGTGACTCTGTTGCAAATCTAAAACAATGTAAGACAGTTTTTTATTAGTAATGATAGTACTGACAATACACTTGCGCTGGGCAGCCATACTTGAGCCTCCAATAAAAAAGTCATTTAACGTAGACTAGTCCCAGACCTCTTGGCGAGTTAAATACAAGATGGCGGCTATGTTCCATTTGTGTCGTTTCATGTGGACTTTCACCTTGTTTATTGACAATATAATGTGACTTTTATTATTCCAAAAGTACTCTAAATCTTTTGAAATTATCAGGAGGTATTCCTTGGATAATTCATGCGCCCTTGGGGGTGCACAGAGTTAAAATTTGTGCGACATTACTGTTTTTTTATGCACGATTCCTGCAATGGCACGGCCTGGTAAGAACACTGAAATAAGGCCTAGGGCTAACATCGAACTTTTCATGCACCGAACTTAATAACGTCAAAGAATGCCGCCTCATTATCACCTGATATCCATTGTTCTTAATGAGTTTGGTGCATGGAAAGTTCGACATTTGCCCTAGGCCTAACATACGAAAAAACATGTGAAATGGGGTGGTCCTTTTTACATCCCAAAAGCATGTGAAAAAATGTGAAATTTTGAAAAGACTAATGTGGATGGAAGCAGGTGAAAAGTATACATATTTCACATATGACCATGTGAAAAACGTGAAACTTTTGAGAAATAGTATGTTTCACGTACTATTAACCATGTGAAACTGGCTCTTTTCAGATACTAAAATCATATGAAAAAATATTAATAATGTGAAACTGGTTCTTTTCATATTCTTTTCACAATAAATTATGTGAAAGAAAGTGAAATTGATAATTGATATCATCAATTTCTTAATGATGCGAAATTTATATAATTACAAATATATGGGCATATATATAGAAAGAGCTAAGTATAAGAGAGATTATGGAAAATTTTAAAAAAATACAAGGAAAAATGGAATCTATCAAAATATTTATTTTATTTTTCTCCATTCATATCAAATAAAAAGCTAGTCAGTTTTAGATCTAGATCTCAAATGTCAAAACTAGAAATAAGTTAAATTGTATATGAAATATAAATAATTATATAAATTTCTCAATATTTTTTAAACAGAAATGACCTTTAAATAAATTAAAATCTAATTTGTTCTAAATCTAGGAAATTAATATAATTTCTTTAAAATATATTTGAAACATGAAATTCCATTTCACATGCTTAAAGCTATTGATAGATTACTTTCACATACATGTGATATCTGCGATCAGATTTTCACAGGATTTTCACATGGTTAGAATAGTGAATGTGAAGATATAAACATTGCATCACACCCAGTTTCACATGTTCTTGATAAATTTCCCTTTTTTCACATGCCATTTCACACACTGGGAAAAAATTCATATAATAATTTCACATGCTTTTTCACATGGCTTAACTTTTCACATGTTTTTCAAATGGTTTTCACATCTATTTCACATACTCCTTTCAAGTAATGTGATGAGCCAATATTTCAGCTCTCTGGGCTTTTGTCCTTCACCAGTTAGATCATCCATGGTCTTTGTTAATATTTTTTATTGAAGTCAGAATTAATTCTAGATATATGAGACTTTGGCTTGTTGTCCTGGTATCCATCTGTCAAGCTGTATAGTTCTGGAAAATATCCACACCCCCACCACGGAGGAGACTTTTTAAAAGGATCACCCCACCCCTAGGAACTTCCAATTTTCTTCCATACTGTATGAAGTACTCTTTAATGTTGTTCTTTAGCTTACCCCCCTCCCCTACAGAATTTCCCATTTCCTCTGTGGGTAGCTAGGGTATGGATATTTTTCTGTAACTAAGCAATCTGTTATGTGTGGGTCAAAGCAAATTCAAACAGCAGTATCCCAATCAGGAGCAAACTAATTGACATTATCTTTCTTTATGCTTGCCCCTGGAGGAGAAGGGGTGTGGATTTGTCAGCTAATTGATTAAGAATTTAAAAAACAAAGAAGGTACAGTATTGGGGTAGGGGAAGGGAATTTTTTGGCTCTTTTTTTAATGTTTTGCTTTAACCTTTCGAATGGATAGATTTCTTACGCTACATGAAAAATTAAATAACAAACCTTGAATAAAAAAATCTCAACATCCAATAAATTGAAAATATTTTTACTGCTTGATAATATTTTAAAGAAATTCTATTTTTTTCTGAGCAGTACAGCACATCCAAAAACCATTGTTATTTTTGCTGTTTCTAGAATCCCACATTGGAGTTGCTCAAAGACTTAATCAAGAAATACCCAACTCTCACATCCTTGACCAGTATCGTAACCCTGGCAACCCTCTGGCTCATTATGACAGCACAGCCGAAGAGATTGCCTTTCAGTGTGATGGTGAGAAAATCTTCAACTATTAATTAACTTCAAAATATATAACTTGTCTTTAAAAACTGCCCTAGACCTTAAAGTCATGAAATCTGAACTTCTCAAAAATATATCCTTAACACACCAAAGATTTTGTCGAAGGATGGGGGGAGGGGGCTAGATGCCCAGGCAAATTCGGGAGGGGTGGGAGGTCAAACAGCGAAATAAACTCTTCTAGAGCCACACGTAAGAATGATCAATGTTTCATTCATACTTACTTAATTAGTTCATGTATTCAAACATTTCTACCAATCAGAGCATGTGTAGTATCTCAAATATTTCATAAATTCTGATATAGTACATTTTTCCAGGAAAGATTGACATGGTGGTACTGGGTGCAGGTACAGGTGGTACCATTACTGGTGTTGCCAGGAATCTGAAGACCAAATGCCCAAACATCAAGGTATAAAACATGAAAGAGATCAAGGAACACCTTCGCTCCATCCTCCTTTTCCTCCATTCCCATACCAAATTAAATGTGTTGACATTTTCAGGTTGTTGGTGTTGACCCTTTTGGCTCCATCCTTGCTGAACCAGAGAAATTGAATGATACTGATGTAACAACATATCATGTAAGAATCTTACTACTGTTTTTATTGATATAAATCACAAACTAAAGAGAACTATTAAAGAGAAGTTAAAAAAAGTGTGTGAGGTGATGGGCAATCAAATTATGAATCTTGACAGTACAGCGGATTAAGTTATAATGCTCTAGTCAACTTATTGTCCTGGCTTTTAGGATAGCTCTATATTTATACTATTTGGTTCTGCTTGATGTTATATGAAAGCTGCTTTAGATGTACATATTATCAATATTTTATGTAATGTATCTGCCTTTGTTAACACAGGTTGAGGGTATTGGGTATGACTTTGTTCCAACTGTTCTGGACCGATCAGTTGTTGATGAATGGTTCAAGGTTGGTGACAAGGAAGCCTTTTCTATGGCCAGGCGATTGATCCGAGATGAAGGACTGCTGTGTGGTAAGTCAATAAACTAAAAAAAAACTGTTTGTAATCCACATTCATATCAGTGCAGGGTTATATTCTTTGCTTGTTTTGAATCTGTTTTAGGAGGTTCAAGTGGGTCTGCAATGGTGGCTGCTCTTCAGGCTGCAAAGAGTCTTGGTGAAGGTCAGCGTTGTGTGGTTATACTGCCTGATTCAATCAGAAACTACATGTAAGTTATTCAAATATACTACTCTTCCCAGTAGACCGAGGTAGTTGTGACTTTTTAATTGCCTTCGTAGCGTCTGTTATGTTATCCGCAAGTACATTTCAAATCGACCACGTGATGCCAAAGTGGTACCACAAGGACAAGTTTTTTACACCATGTGATCAAAATTCAGTCAAATTTTAATCACGTGGTGTAAAAAACTTGTCCTCGTGGTACAACATTGGCATCACATGGTCGATTTGAAATGTACTTGCGGATAACATAACAGACGCTACGAAGGCGATTAAAAAATCACAATTACCTCGGTCTACTGGGAAGAGTAGTATCATCATGATGATGCTACTGCTGCTGCTGCTGATGATGATGAAGAAGGCTGATTAGCAGGGCCTTGATGAAAGCTAGCTGCTCCATGGTGGTTATGATGATGGTGATGATATTGGTGGTGGTGGTGAGTGGTAGTAACAATGGTAATTGTAATAGTAATGATGGTGGTGATGGTAATGATATTGGTGGTGGTGATGAGTGGTAGTGACAATGGTAATTGCAATAGTAATGATGGTGGTGATGGTGGTAGTGACGATAGGGATGATGATGATGATTAAAATTTGACTGAATTTTGATCACGTGGTGTAAAAAACTTGTCCTTGTGGTACCACTTTGGCATCACGTGGTCGATTTGAAATGTACTTGCGGATAACATAACAGACGCTGCGAAGGCGATTAAAAAATCACAATTACCTCAGTCTACTGGGAAGAGTAGTATCATCATGATGATGCTACTGCTGCTGCTGATGATGATGATGAAGAAGACTGATTAGCAGGGCCTTGATGAAAGCTAGCTGCTCCATGGTGGTTATGATGATGGTGATGATATTGGTGGTGGCTGTGAGTGGTAGTAACAATGGTAATTGTAATAGTAATGATGGTGGTGATGGTAATGATATTGGTGGTGGTGATGAGTGGTAGTGACAATGGTAATTGCAATAGTAATGATGGTGGTGATGGTGGTAGTGACGATAGGGATGATGATGATGATTAAAATTTGACTGAATTTTGATCACGTGGTGTAAAAAACTTGTCCTTGTGGTACCACTTTGGCATCACGTGGTCGATTTGAAATGTACTTGCGGATAACATAACAGACGCTACGAAAGCGATTAAAAAATCACAACTACCTCGGTCTACTGGGAAGAGTAGTATCATCATGATGATGCTACTGCTGCTACTGATGATGATGATGAAGAAGGCTGATTAGCAGGGCCTTGATGAAAGCTAGCTGCTCCATGGTGGTTATGATGATGGTGATGATATTGGTGGTGGCTGTGAGTGGTAGTAACAATGATAATTGTAATAGTAATGATGGTGGTGATGGTAATGATATTGGTGGTGGTGATGAGTGGTAGTGACAATGGTAATTGCAATAGTAATGATGGTGGTGATGGTGGTAGTGACAATGGGGATGATGATGATGATGAATAATGTACTAATTAAAATACACAGTCACCTCCAAACATCATAAATCATTTTTACAGGACCAAGTTCTTGAGTGATGACTGGATGGAAGAACATGACTTCATTGAGCTAAGCATCCATGATGAAAACAGCAAACTATGGTGAGTAATAGTAACTTACAGCTTCCCAAATTGATGATGGTCATTTATATATTATGATGTTTGCATCATTGACAGGTGGTGGTCAAAGAAGGTCAGTGTAATTAAGCTGCAGTCACCACTGACAGTTTTGCCGTCAATCTCCTGTCAGAAATGTATTGAGATCATGAGCAGGTAACTAACCCTCAAGAATATATACAGTATTTGTGTTCAAGTTTTCTCTAACATCATGTGTTATATGTTCTTTCTGTTTTTAGAGAAGGCTATGATCAAATTCCTGTAGTTGATGATACAGGGTAAGTGATTTTTGTGTGATATGAGATACAGTAGGAATATGTAGGTGGATGGATACGATGAGATCGACTGATTGATAAATGTTTGGTAGGGATCTGGGACATTAAGGTTGATGGATAGAATGGGAAATACAGAGGTATGGGTGTGTGATCAGGATGGGAAGGATGGAAAGGTGGATGACAGGAGGGGAAGCAGGAATGAATAGGTGGATGCAAAGATAAATGGTTGGATGGGATAAGTGATGGTCAGGATAACTGATGAGATGAATGGATAGGATTCAATACACTGTATATAAGTGGATTGATTAATGGATGGTTGAATGAGATGATGGATGGTCAGCATGGACAGACTAACATCCTCACTAGCAGAAAAGGATTATTTGAATCACTGTTAAATCACTGTTAATTGTCCTAGATAACAACTAGTTTTAGAACTAGTTTGGACTGCGTCGGTGTTTTTTAGTTGAAACAAATGTGTCGTAGTGGATAATTTTATCACCGTAAATACGAAAGATAATAGATTGACATTTCGGACGTTAGTCCTTCGTCGGAGTCAATGAGAGAAAGAGAATGATGGAGGGGTTCAACTCCTTTCACCCTGCTCTTGAGTTTACATGGGAAATCAGTGAGACTTCCATCACATGTCTTGATATTTCCGTGATTATTTCTACCAACCATCTCGATACTACCATTCATTATAAGCCCACAGACTCTCACTCTTATTTACTTTTTTCCTCCTCACACCCCAAACACACCCTCAACTCTATTCCTTTTTCACAATTCTTACATTTACATCGCCTTTGCAGTGACGATGCCAATTTTTCTCACAAATGGCAAGAAATGCATTCTTTTTTTCTTAAGGGAGGTTATCCAGTTACTATCATCGATCGGGCTATGCACAAAGCTTCATCCACAGACTGCAATACTGCTCTTACTCTTAAGGCTCGCACCTCTAACCTAGACAGTATTTACGATATTCACCTTTATGATATTCGCAAGAAAGATCTCTCTAAACCAGTTTCTCGACATTTCAATTCTGTGAACCACTCGGAAACTAATGCTAATGTTTTTGGTCTTTGCTTAACACACGGTAGCAATAATTCACGCAAAATAAAAGAAATGCGCTTGATTCATTCGCTTGGCACAGTTAATCCGCACGGGATGAAAGAACACTTCACCTTTAATTAGCCACTTCTCACCTATCATTATTATTTTCGATCCTTTTGTTCTCTTTTGTTTTACGATTTGCTATTTTCTTATTGGTTTGTTTTCTCCCTACACCACTATACAAACCCCTCCATCATTCTCTTTCTCTCATTGACTCCGACGAAGGACTAACGTCCGAAATGTCAGTCTATTATATTTCGTATTTGCGGTGATAAAATTATCCACTACGACGCATTTGTTAATTGTCCTATTAGACTATATTCATGTGAATCATTCTCATCATATGTATTATTATCATTGATGGCAGGGCTGTCCTAGGTATGATTACCTTGGGGAACATCATGTCACAGATTCTGGCTGGACGATTGAAGCCAAGTGACGATGTATCCATCTGCATCTACAAGAACTTCAAAAAGGTAAGATAAAGTCTAGGGGGTCTATAAACATCCATGCTTGAAAGCACCATAGCATGCCTGATGTATTAATGAAAAAATACTTTCTCCTTTGTTTAATAAAGCTGTTATAAATAACCAAATAAAAAAGAATGAGATTTCAATTTTTTTTGGGGGGGGAGGGGGGGTAGATTTCTGAAATCTATTCTATTAAAAAAGTAATCGTCAGGAGAGACAGTAAATAGAGTAGGTGTTTGTTTTTTTTGGGTTTTTTTGGTTTTTTTTTTTTGCTTTATGTCTTTTATGGGTGTTAAGAATTTTGTATTTCTGACTAACTTTGTTCACCTACTGGGTACATACCTGTTTCTATTCTATCTATATCTGTTCTAGTGGTTTGCCGACATGCTGTAGCTTGATCCAGGCAGGTTGATTCCTTCACCATTCAAGGCAGCACACCATGTTGATGATGATGCCTTGATAAAAAAGGAAGACATTATGTTCGACTTAGTCCTATTCTAGCTCTTGAGATAATAGTAGAGGTAATGCTTCATGTTGCTCATAATGATTCTTCAATATCTCTTCATTATTATTACTCATCATAGTGTAGACACACTTACTTAAACCTGACTTTTACAAGGTTAAAAATAACTTTGAAAACAGTAACCAATCAGAAGAGGGTAAACTCTGATCAGTATCACATTGACTTGAAGCATAAAAGATGAGTTACATAATAATACAGATTTATTGCTGATTTTCTCTCAACAAAGAAGGGAAAAAGTATGTCTCTCTTAATGCTTCATGTGCAGGGAGATCAATTTAATAAATTTTAAATTTAAGGTAAAGAAAATTCTTCCACTAGCAGAATTTCTTCATTTGTTTTCGACTGAAGGACCATATATAGGAAAACTGTATATCAAAAGGAGGCCATGTGATAACAATAATTTGACTACTTTGACTACTACTTGTTTTGCTCCAAATTCAATATCCTTGGCTATTTTATTTATTTATTTATTTATTCTATTAGCTTAACAACTAGTTCTTATTTAAAAGTAAATTACGAAAAACACTGGTTGAGGAAAAGAACGACAGGACGAGAGTCCCATATAAAGTTTTTCCAAAATAAACGTTTTACAAACACTAAATACTAATGAGAAACATTAAAAACAGAGAAATAGTGACAATTATCAATTGTCTTCATGCCTCAAGAGCCTTGCAACACCAAGAAAGGGTGTCTAAGAAACAGCCCTTAGATTTTGTATGAGTGTGAAACATCCTCTAAACCAGTCAGAGCGTACAAGGTTATTGCACTGCTAACTAAAATACTTGTCCAGGGTACCATATACCATTCCCATATCACGATATTCCCTATATGTGCTACAGCTACTGCATGAACCTTCATTTCCCATCCCTGGGAGAGTGTTTAAGGGGATACTATCAATCTTTATTAACAAGATGCCATAATTTGTAGGTTACATTGGATACGGATCTACGCAAGCTGTCCCGTATATTGGACATTGATCACTATGCCTTGGTAGTTCATTCTCAGAGAGTCTGTAAGTATCACAGGTCCTTAATTTATTTTGCATACTTAATATCATGCTTACCATCGGGTCATAAGGTATTAAAAGGCTCACCAATGAACATGACTTGTTGATGGGTTTCCTGTGTTAAGTAACACAGGTGCAGAGTGCGTTCATGGTAAACCCAATACAGTGTTTTTAGTCTCATACTCCTCATGCTTGGGAGTATTGTTGTTGGTTGTTGTTTTTTTTTTTTTTTCTATTTCAGATTGTGTGTTGTTCACTTGAAAATAAGATTCTTTTTAAATTTTGAGTTTTTTTCATATTATATGTGTCTTCTCATGAGCACCTAAAATGACACGAGGTCTAAAATGAGAAAACACTACAACCACGCTAAAGAGGTCCACATAAGCCATTTGCATGATGGCATCATTTGACTCCCACTACCAAAGTGCTTTGCGAATTTTCCTTCAAATTTGTATTTCCTTATGAGAATAGTAAGACAGTTGGTGCTAATTAACTGAACAAAAAGAAAGTGTGCGAGGAAGTCTGGTAGTGGTATTAAATGATGCTATAATGCCACCCGGTCAGCTCGGTTGGTAAGAGCGTCGGTCTGTTGTGCGGGAGGTCATGGTTCAAGCCTCGGCCGGACCAACACTCAGGATCTTAAAATAACTGAGGAGAAGGTGCTGCCTTTGTAATAATATCTGCAAATGGTTAGACCTTCAAGTCTTCTCAGACAAGGACTTTAAACCGTAGGCACTGTCTCCTAACCCTTCCTAACCTACAGTAAAAATAGGGGACAGAAAAGAACCACTGAGGACGTAAAAAGAAACCCTGGCAGTGACCACCCTCAGTGCCTACACTTCATACTAACCATCTCTCATGCTTGTAAATTGCATAAAGCAATCTGTCATTCACAATTCCATGTAAAGCGCCTTTGATTATATCCACATATTAAAGGGCGCTATATAAATCATAATCATAATCATAGTAACCTATTCTTGTCTTGTCTCAAAGATTAAAATATGAATATTGAATGGGTAGAACTGTGGTGAAATAATGATAGATGTGTTGATCATCACAGTGAATGAGCGATCTAAGCGAACACTTATTACATATAGTGGCTTGATAAACCCAACAAAAATGACCGCTTGCCAACAGGATTGGCTTCATAGCTCAGTTGGTAGAGCATCGCACCGGCATCGCGGAGGTCATGGGTTCGATTCCCGTTGAAGCTTGAAATCATTTTTTCAAGTCTTTCTGTACAGCGTTCGCTTAGATCGCTCATTCACTGTGATGATCAACACATCTATCAGATTAAAATAATGAGTCGTGAGCTTCTGCACACTGCATATGGCATGTTGATAACAAGCAACCCAGACATATTGACCAAGCTATTGTTGAATTGTTTTTAGATAACGACACAGACGTGATGAAACAGAAAGAAATGATCTTTGGGATTGTGACAAGAGTTGACTTGTTGAACTACATCACCCATGCTGAGGCTAAATCACCACTGTGATACAACTACTGTTCCCCTACCCTACCCCCCTAAAACTACCATGGTTAACTAGACAAAAATACCCTGATGCCTTGGGTAGTATTATACTATATCTGAGCACCAACTGTAACCCTACCCTACCCCCTGAAATTACCATGGTTCACTAGACTAAACTACCCTGGTGCCTTGGATAGTACTATATTATATCTGAGCACCAACTGTACCCCTACCCTACCCCCTGAAATTACCATGGTTCACTAGACTAAACTACCCTGGTGCCTTGGATAGTATTATATTATATCTGAGCACCAATTGTACCGCTACCCTACCCCCTGAAATTACCATGGTTCACTAGACTAAACTACCCTGGTGCCTTGGATAGTATTATATTATATCTGAGCACCAAGAAGGGACTAAGTAATTAAATGACGAGAATATTCGTAGCATTTAAACATTAATCTTACAAAAATATAATACATGGACTGTCGTTTAAAAATCTTATTAATTTCTATTTTAATATGAATATAATCATGGTATTATGTTGTATGACTTGGATGGTTAACAGCTTAGTTACGCCAAGTTACGGCGCATTGTCTTTTTCTTTCCTAAAAGGTATTTATTTATTTATTTTTGTTTTGTTTTGTTTTTTTGTTTTTTGTTTTTTATTTGTTTAAAACCGGGGCAACTCTTCCACTAAGCTAAACGCGTTTTATTTTAAACTCTGAATCGGAAAAAAATGATGGACATACTGTAGTCTTAAACCAAAATGTTTTGCATATAATTATCATTAATGTTAAGATAATAAAGTAGTTGAACGAAATGCTGTTGTATCTGTCGTGCTGATCCTAAAATACATCTTGTGTTTGGACGCTTTAGAGTGAAGGCATTTAACCCGTGGGATAACAATTATTATTCAACGTGTAACTGTCAAATAGACACAAGGGCGGATCCAGGGTTTTTTGAAGGGGGGGGTCTCGGGGGGGTAAATTTTGTGGGCAAAGGAATCCCAGTCGCATTTTTACCATTGGAAGCCCATTTGACCTCAGGAATGACAGGGGGGTCGCTACCCCCCCCGACCCTCCCCCTGGATCCGCCCTTGAGACATCTACAATATAAAAATAAAAAAGTGATGAAGATGAATCAACACTATAGAAGCTGATCTTTTTAATTTGATTATCCATAGACATAGCAGCTTCCAACCCACAGTACCTTTTTTTTAATATAAAAATAATGCTAATAAAATCGAAGGAAATGTGATTGATTGAAGCTAAAACGTTTTGGACAAACTAACGTGCGAAATTTGAATATGTAGTAATTACATCTAGAAAACAAGTAAACTCTCAACTTCTTTCCTCACTTCAAATCAAACATTTCATTTCTGATCTGTGACTTAATCGTCTACGTCATCTTTGATATTGCCTACGTCATCTCGAGCCTCATTGTCGGTGTCATCTCTGACATCGTCTATGTCATGTATTACTTCATTGTGTACGTCATCTCTGACATCACTGCTTACGTCATTTATGACTTCATTGTCTGCGACATCTCTGGCTTTATCATCAGCGTCATCCGTCGCGCCATTTTGAACTTCTTGCACGTAATTTTGCGAGTCATTGACAACGTTATCATGTTCCATAGTTCGCGGCGGACAGACTGTAACTGTAGGATCGGTCTGGTATTCTGAGATAACGGGGGCAGGTCTAAAATGGTGCAAGAAAGCCACCTTATCGAGTAAACAAGACGGTTTAAAAATAAATATTTTTATTTAAATGTCTAGTCGTTCTAATGCCGGTGGGGGGGGGGGGGGGGGGGGGTACTACGCCAGAATTTGGGTAAGGGTGTTCCGCTGGGATTCTGAAAGGGGTATCCTGTTTATGACAACAAAAAAAACAAATTTGTAGACCCTGTTAATGACAAAAGATATAATTAATTGCACTGAGTTCCCGTTTCAATTATCATGTCATCTCGCGTATCGTTTTTTTTACCGACCATAATAACCAGTTTCCGTCAATACGAAAGTAGAAACCCTGAATATGACAGGAAACTCAGGAAGAACTTGGAACTTAAGTGAAATTTCTGGATTGGGACACTTTTCACTAACACACACTACAACTACATTCAATGTCCTATGAACACAGCGCTCAAATCGCATGTTGATTTTTACGTAGGGAGGAAACCGGAGAACCCGGAGTAGACCCTAGTAGCATAGGAGAGAACAACACATCAGACCAACTCTATTCACATGTGACGACCGAAAATACACACACGCACACACCGCATGCATGTATATAACCAACGGCCCGATCAGCTGGACTTATAGCGGTGAGGTGAAAGACGACGTGTTATTTCTCAATTGACACGGTTTTCTTTGTTATTCACAAGGCTTTATTTTTGTTATAACCCTCATTATAAATGCGAGGTCAATATATAGTTATTAACCCGGTTAATAACTATATATAGACCGTTCGCATTTATAATGAGCAACATTTGATAGAAAACCTTCTCAATTGATAAATAAAATACTTAATTACCTCGAACTTCGGCAATAAGCCTATACATCCCTCGGGCCTGCGGCGATGTATATGGCTTATTGCCGAGGTTCGAGGTAATTAACTCTAACTTAGCAGTGTACACCACCCATACTACCCAATTGCCCTATTTCACTATGACGTCACATCAAAACAATCTATTGTTTAAACGCAAAGGATCATGGTCGTCGGAGGGGGTCAAATCAACGCAAATTCACCGAAAATTATTCTAAAACCCGCATCAATCCACGAAGAGAAGTAGAATAGCCAGCAAACGCTCAGAATATTTTTTAGTACATATAAACACATATTATATCTGAAAACCAGGCCATTTTAGATTAAACTGTTTCGCTAGGAGAAAATTTTGTTGAATTTTCTATTGGATTTCGCGATTCTATCCCCCACATGAACAAGCAGTGACGTCATAGTGAAATAGGGCAATATCGATACTTGGTTTAATGTGCTCATCTTTAGACCTAACTTTCAAGTACCTTAATATGCTGTCTGTTTAACCTGCTGAGCGTTTCTTTGTCGAAACCATATGCAATGGCGTTGAGAACACCTGCAAACACACAACATAATTTGCAATACTTCATGCATGCAATACCTCGTGATCTCACAGAATATTGGTGTAGTTGTTGGGTGGAATCTCCCTTGCTCCAGGTTGTTCGGTTTCCCTCCACCCACAAAACTAAAAACAAGCTAAAAGCCAATTAGATCGGCCCAGATGTTGTTTCAGGGTTTGATCTTTGATTTAGCCGTGCCCTGATTTAAATCAGCCCAGAGTTTGTTTCGGGGTTTGATCTGTGAGTAAGCCGTACCCTGACTTAAATAAGCCCAAAGGTTATTGCAGGTTTCGATCTGTGAGTTAGCCATGCCCTGACTTAGATCAGCCCAGAGGTTGTTTCAGACTTCGATCTGTGACGTCAGTTACCGTACTCTGACTTAGATCAGTGTAGAGGTTGTTTCAAGATTCTGTGTGTTAGCCGTGCACTGACTTAGATCAGCCCAGAGGTCGTTTCAGGGTTTATTCTGTGAGCCGAAGCGGTGCCCTGACTTTAATTAGCCCAGTTGTCGTTTCAGGGTTTGACAAGAATCATGATTACAGTTTTGCATGGCTTACCGCCAAGGGGATTGAATATCACATGTAACAACAGCAAAGGGAAACTTGGTGTTGCAGTCGTCACGTTGTAAATCCTGAAAACAAAACTTCGATTAGATGCAAATTTTGTAGAATGCTGAGGGTGTATAATCTTTACTTGCCGGGTTTTTTGCCACATCACAAAGGTCATCCAAATTAATAGGATTTTTACGCAATGCTTGCGAATAAGTCATGACTCATCTCCATGAAATCCAGGGACAGGGTAACAAGATGATTCTTAATCCTTACCTGTGTATTAAAGGGCATATTGAAATAACCAAATAGATGCAGGGGTACGCCATCAATGGCCTGACTTTCCTTTTCAACGACTCCTAAAAATGCAGATGAAAAGTGACATTGTTTAAAGGAAAATAGAACATAGAAGGTGTGCTAAGATAGCCAAGTTAGGGCATTGTTCCTGTACTATATAATGTCATGGTCAGTTAAACCTGGCTGCTGTCGTAAATCTCTAGATTTCTTCATGCATGGATACCCTTAACATGAATATCAGGCTCTCTTGAGGAAAGGGGGAGGCGGAACTCGAAAAGAGGAATGAATACGAGAGCCTGACACAAGCACATATCGGCGCTTGTATCATTTTGAGATCTACAGTCATACATATATTTTTTGCGAACGTAATTATTAAATGTTATCAATATTATATATATAATTTATATATTGTCAATATTTTCACCAAGAGAGCCTGATACTCAGATTAACATACCCTTAGTCGCTGTTGATCAACATTGTACATTCCCGTCCATTCCCTTTCCTGCAGCAAACAAACAGCACACATTAGTTAATAGAAGGAATACACCTTTTTACCTTGGCCTAATATTAATGTTCTCCAATTTTAGATTACGTGTGTATTAAGATAACCGTGAACACCTAAAATATATCTGGAATGTAAGACATCGTTTTCTAACCAATCACTTGAGACAGTTAATTAGAAATGAATTCTCGCATGCGATTGGTCGAAACATGATGTTTAACATTCCAGACATATTTTAGGTGTTCACGGTTTTCTTAACATATTAATAATTAGTTTGTAATATGTAAATGTAATCATAATAATTAATTTTGTAACTAACACTAATTGTAGATTATTGTGCGAAATATATTAAATTGAATTGTCATTCCCTAGAGTATCATTCATGAATATTAAGGACGATGCCTACTATTGTGCACGCGCACACGTACTGCGCATCTACATTTGAGGAATTCCAAATTTTATTATTCGAAGGCGTACGAAACAAATCGTTTATTTTCAATGAAAGTTAAAGCAGAAAACGATTTTAAGTAACCCAGGCTTGTGAAAGAGATAATTTGCTAAGGTTCAATTATATTATTGACAAAGAATCATAAGGGAGCCTTAAGGGCACAAGTTTTGAAAAAATGGTAGACTTAGTTCTAAAAAATCAAACTAGGGACCGACACTGCGCCAAAGATAAAGAAGACAGTAGACCTGGTGAGATGGTTTGGAAGTAATGTTTTCCAAGTTCAAAACCTCTTTGGATAAAGACTTTTTGTTTGAATGCATGGTATCTAAACAGAGTAAGTTATCTAATGGAAAAAGAGCAAAACGACTATCCTAACTTTATATGTTATGATTTATGGCACAGAAAGAAAAACAGAGGGAAATACGATTAGTTAGATATATTAAAAACCATGGACAATTTGTCATAGTTGAATGGAAATATAAAGTCGATGTGTTATATAATAACTTTATTAGTGTCTCTAATCTTCTAGCCGGGCACAAGTGCCCTACTAATCGGGGAGACAAAGGTAAATTTGTTAAAGGTAAATTTGGTCAGCATTTGTGGCATAAACGCACCTTTTTTCTGTAGGTATAAAAGATGTAGCCATATACTATGAACAAGATGGTGATGATGATAAACAAAGGAACATACCACCTGCAGGTGAATGAAAATGAACACTGGTAAGAGAACCGAATATTAGCAATCTCCTGAAGGGCAGTAAAACAGTAATATTTCCGAATTCCGTGCCTACAGGTTGACAAACCCTCGCGGTCCCAGTGATGAACCTTGAAGAATCCCATAATGGCAATTCAACTAATTTCTATTCCTAGTATACGCTTATATCAAATATAGAAAATCTTAAGCTTTCAAATGAGGAAAGGTGAGCAAATGATAGTTCCCTTTCAAGTTTTATAGTAATTATACCATTTGCTCTCCCAGGCTACTAGACCATACGATATCCCTAGAATACTTCATAAACGTTACCAAAACGTTTGACCTTTTGATAAGGGTTCTCAGGTTCTCTTTCCTCCACAAAACATTCATACTCTACTGCGGTGAATTAGCCACGTTTTACAGCCCAGAGGTCATTTCTGAGTTTGATCAAAGGGAGTTGTCTCAAAGCAACTTCATCTTTCTACTTACATCATGAATCTCCAAACTGTACTGTTGGAACTGTCTCGTGGTATCCAGCTGTGGACACGATAAATGCATTGTATTAGGGTGGTTTTAATAATGACTAATGAGGGAGCTCTGCCGAAGCCTAAGGGGAAGGTTAGTGTCGGCCCCTAGACCGTAGATTATTGTATTAATCCCTTGCTATGATCAGCAAACTCAAAAGTTTTGATTGAGACGTACGCCGATGGCTTTGAACGCATACTCACTCCTTACCATTTGGGATGCGTTTAGTAAAACTAAACGGAACGTGCATCATTAATCTTAAATAACTCGCAGCCGTTCCTATTGTCGTCACGGGAGAAACTACCCGTAGATTATCAAAGGCGGATTTATACACGCTACGATTTGTCGACCCAATTCGAATGTCTGCCAGTATCACATATCACATTATCACCCGAACTTCAACAATCGGCCTGACACGAAAACAACTGCTGTTGCAGTGCAAAAGATTTTTGTAAATCGGGCCATTTCAATCTGATATTATTTGTTTATTAATCGGGTACTTAATTACACGTATGACATGCCTCCCGATAGACTCCCACACTGGCAGACATGCGAATCGGGCCGACGAATCGTAGCGTGTAAAACCGCTTTAACCCTAGGTTGTTTTTGCCTCTTTCAATTTAGCTAAATTTTCGGGTTCTTCGAAAGTAGTTGGTTGTTGTAGCGCTACGTATTCTTTAATGTCAAGACGCAGGCGTTTGACAAAATGATGAAGCCATTCTGAGGATGGTAAAAATTCAGTCTACTACATTTCTGTTTAATGTCAATAGTATAGATACTCAATTTTTCTCCTTCTCTTTGCTTTCGTTAATTGAGAATTTGTCGAAATCTCAAATTATAGAAGCCGTCGATGCGAATTGATGTTCTAAGGCTTTAGTATAAGTCGATCAAGGGCTAAGTCATTCCTGTGAGGTAGTGAATTAAACCAAATGCTAGCTACTCCCTTCAAATATGATGGCAAGGCTCTAGATTGTTTCTCAGGCTGCCATCCGCAAATTTCGGCAGTACGAGTATAGTTATTAACAAAACTACGCACATTTCCACTCTCCTCCCCCTTGAATGTTGGGAAATTGAAAATTCCTCTCATACTGAAAGACTCTTGGCAAGAGCAATGTAATGCTGCCATTCTCTGTTCATGATCTTCTCTTTCCAATCTTAAATGGTCTAATTGTCTTTCTAGCGCTTCTTCCATTTCTCTTACTGAATCTAGCGTACGCGGCGAAGATAAGTTTTTGTTTTCAACAGACTCTTCTTGTTCAAAGAGGCGTTGTTCCTCTTCCAAACGAACTGTCCGATCTATACCCAATGGTCTACTATGCTCGAAATGTTCAGGAATTACAAATTACAAATAACACACAGACAAATTAAGGTTAAATCGTCAAGCAAGGGAAACCCCCAGAAAATAATTTTCCTTTTCCGGCTAATCCTATTGTTGATGTTCAACGCAGCAATAACAATGTCGTCACTGCAATCACAGCCTTGAACACCATCACCATCATTGTCGTGGTAGTCATACCAAAGCCGTGCCAAAGATGACACAAGTCACGAAGACCCACCAATTGACTCCTTTCTGGCTTTTGTTCTGATTTGTAAATTCATCACTGATGCTACCTTAACTGACACATATGGAATGACTTACTCAACGATACACGAAGACTGCTCTAACCTAGGTTTAAACGATTCATGAAAACCTTCTTATTATGTTGAAAAACGTTTGTTGAATTTATATCATGTTAAAATCAAAAGAACAATTTAATACATATTCATTGTTAAACTTTTTTTTAGTTAGTACTTATTCCTGACAAAGAGCGCCAGGAGGTGCAGCAACTGGCTAACCAGGGGGGGAGGCATGTTATGCCACAGTTTTGATATGTTTTAACCTTCTTTATCAAAGTGCTGTGTGATCTAATTAATTAGGTTTTTTTTATAGCATTTAGTCGTTTGGTTAAATAGTGATTCGTGCTAGGGCCGAACCAACGGTTTAAAGTTACATTTACATTGAGGATTATGGACAAGATCAATTTATAGCTTTCACGAACTTTGTCATGGCCAGAGTTATTATTGTATTCAAGTTAATTTAGCATTTCGTGTATGACGCATTTGTAATTCATTGATCGATATTACAATCCGGTGAGATTATTGACGCACAGAGAACTGTTTAGGTTAGTGCCCGGAATAGGGAGTTCTTTCCTGTACGCAGCTGTTTTAGATCACCCTTCTCCTTAATTGGCAAATGTTTATGTTAAATTAGTTCATCACAGGAAGTTCTGCTTGGGTCATGCCTCACTTAAATAAGGCTTCAAAAACCTTCGCACTAAGAATTAAAATACAAACAAAGTAGAAGAGCAGAAGAAGAACACAATTAAAAAACGAATCAATAAAGTTCTTGGAAGGTAAAACCCTGCCTCGAAGATCCTCTGTACTAACAATGCAAATGGAATAAACCAGCGAACGTTAATATGCGCATGCTGCCATACGTTTATATGATTGAATCAACAGTGGAGACGGTGAAGTCACCATGGATACCTGGCCAAACTTTACTGTTCGCATTTGCAGTTGCCTAATCGACAAGCGGGTATGACAATAACTTACCACCAAGGTCCTGCAGGTCCGTAATGATCATCAATAAGAGGGAGAAAAGATATGGCGAGAGAGACGCCCCAGCATATGACATGGTACCACCTGACGTGCACAAACACAATACAGAGATAAGGTCTGTGAAAACTATCCAGGAATGAAGATATGAAAAAAATCTCTATAAAAACAATTTGAATTATCACTAGCATTAGTATGATCTCTTTCTCTATCATTATCCTGACATTATTATCATCACCATCATCGTCACCATCATCACCACCATCATCATCACTATCATCATCATTATTTTCATAATCATTATCATCACTATCATCGTCATCATCACCATTATCATCATCATCATAATTGTCATCATTACCGTAATCATCACCATCATCATCATCATCTTTATCATCATTACCTCCATCCTCATAATTATCATCACTATTATTATATCAATGTCATCCCACTCTCACCACCATCATCAACCTCCTTCTCCTCATCATCATCATCCTTATCATCACCTGCACCCTCATCATGACCCTGTCATGTTCATCATCGTCGTCGTCATGATCATCGTCGTCATCATCGTCATCATCATCCTTATCATCAACTGCACCCTTAGCATGACCCTGTCATGGTGATCATTGTCATCGTCGTTATCATCATCGTCATCCTTATCATCACCTGCACCCTCATCATGACCCTGTCATGACCATCATCGTCATCCTCCTTATCATCACTTGCACCCTCATCATGACCCTGTCATGATCATCATCGTCATCATCCTTATCATCACCTGCACCCTCATCATGACCCTGTCATGATCATCATCGTCATCATCATCCTTATCATCACTTGCACCCTCATCATGACCCTGTCATGATCATCATCGTCATCATCATCCTTATCATCACTTGCACCCTCATCATGACCCTGTCATGATCATCATCGTCATCATCCTTATCATCACCTGCACCCTCATCATGACCCTGTCATGATCATCATCGTCATCATCATCCTTATCATCACTTGCACCCTCATCATGACCCTGTCATGATCATCATCGTCATCATCATCCTTATCATCATGTTTTAAAGACTAATATTTTAGTCATGCAATACTCACTTCTCAAAATGACTAGTCTTTCGGTCCTTGATTAAATTCCAGTAGATATTGAATGTGATGCAGCACACCCAAAAAATGACACAGCGATCTACACCAACACGCGGATGAAAATAAAAGACCTCTTTTACTCGAATTCTTAAAGAAAGATCAACTTAAGCGCGTTCGCGGGCAAATATGTTTCCCATGCTTTCATCCTGAAACTTTGCACGGTGAATTAGGATTATGATAGAAACCCGATAAGCAAGTAAAAATGGTGGTCACCGAACTCACTGAGGATTGAGATGATATAATGCACTAGTGAGTTGTTTCCAACTACCCTACCCACCCCAGGGATATGTCGAGAGTTTACCCGGTAATTCAAGACGCTGACAAGGAATAACGCAGCCTCTAGGAACAAAAAACAAATAAAATTTGCTGCTCTTAGGTAATTATGTAAATTACTAAGTTGTACTAACCGAAGTAAGTGAGCCACCAGGCTTGTAACACACAAAAAGATCCTTTCTCTGGATGCAAGTCTCCCTGTATCAATAACAAAGATATTGATTAACAAGTTATGCACTAAAAGGGAAAAAAACCTCCCTCCCCCCAGCCCACCGCTTTATTTAGTAGCTCATCCCTAGTCAATCAATTCAATCAATGAACTTTATTTATCCACAGTAGACGGCTCAGCAAGCTGATCAGACATGCTGTGCAAACAAAAGATACAATTATGATAGAAACAATAAATAACAGACATCTAAACAATTATGAATACTATATAATGCTAAGAAATCTAATAATATATATGTGTGTATATAATGTATTCTAATTTTGTATATATCCTAAAGTTAAAATTAAAGTAAAAATTTAACATTCTAAATAAAATTACAATAAAATTGTACCACAGGTATTATACCGTGAGGTACTGGAACGAGACAGCGATAGCAACCAAGGGTAAGCTCATTATGGGGTAAGCTTTATTCTACTGACTTACCATAAAATACGAGATACATGACATGAAAGCTGCTACTGACAGCGCCAACAGGAGTCTCTAAACAATAAACACGAAATCCAATAGATATGTTGATAGGGAATTCTCGTTTTAATATTTTCCGAAGCTGAAAAGAATACAGTCAATTCAAAAATGTTGTCGACCAACACAAGCCTACGCGACTGGACCGAAAGGAACTCTGGGTAGCTATCATTGAAGCCGATTTGACTTAATTTTATCTGACTAGTTATGCCTGGTTTACAGTACGAACCTACGAATGCGAGCGGGAAGTGTCGAAGGAGACGTTCTTTTAATGCCTTCATGTTTTCGAAATTGTGAACTGAATCATAACTAAACCCGAAGACATGCATTTGATGGATTGTTTCTCGCCATTATTATCTTATTACTAGCGGGAACAATCAGAAATAGCGCAGCGCAACCGTGACGTCGTAAAAACGAAGACGAAGACAAAGGCGATATTCGGACAAACAAACTTACAAGTTTACTTTCAGCAGATAATTTTCACAGCCGATCGCAGTTGATCTTAGTTTACATGGGTTATTATTTTAACTTTAAGTAAAAATAATAAAATCGGTTCGTATAATCCTCGTAGCGGTTAAACAGAACGCAATGTTTATCAGTGCGCAGCGCTATTCAGAACGCGGAATATTTAACCGCTTCAGTGATTTTTACCCATATTCCTTTCGGTCCAGTCTATGAAGGGTGGCGTAATTTCGGAGAAAAACGAAAGAAGAAAATGTGACAAAATTCCAAAGTGGTTTTAAAGGAATATGAACAAGTGAATTGTGCCGAATTGAATTCTTTCAAAGTCATCTAGCATTCATTAGTGAAAAAAAAAGACAGCAAAGAAACATAATATTGCACATTAGAATACACGTCCACATTTTGGCGGAAACCACCCCTCATACCAGTCGTGTAGGCTTGAGCCGTATTGACTGCAGTAAAAAGCCAGTGATGCAAGTCAGCCCCACAAATCTATGCACCACGAAGTCGTTTAAATCTGCATAGAAATAATGCAGAATTAAAGATAGTTCCTGAGGACCTAACTGTGGAAGAACCCCCTGACCCTTGACTACAATTCCTCACTCAGTAACTGAGTCACTGGACATGTCAGGACCTGCCATTTCGGCGTAATATACCTATAAATAGCACTTATTATAGATTCGGGTGAATCAAACGAAGGGGAAACCCCTTGATAATTATTCGCTATAGTCAAAACAAAAAGTATTAAGAGTTTTAAAACTCGATTGTTTAAAGATCTTAAATCCCTAAACTTCACATAACAAATCAGTGCTTAGTTTTGGCCCATTTGGGTGGTTATGGGGTGATTTTGAGCTCTTAATTAGTACTGAACCGTTAGAGCAAGGCGAATTAAAGTGATTCTAAAAAAGGACTTCCTTACCTGCTCGAAGTATTTGTATTTTTCGAAAAGCCAGATGATAAAGATAATGAAGAAACTGAGATGAAAAACATCGTTGGTCAATCCGTTATTTAATATTGTACAATCTTAGTCTAAATCCAGGGATCATAGGTATCTTATTTCAAGCCTTTCATCACTCGAATTTCAGGGCAAACTTCCGCTGTTCGCAGTAACAATAACAATCATTTTGTGCCGTTTCGTACTATAACGTTTCACATTACAACCATGGTTACTCAGTTTTAACTTATTTTTATCATAAGTGGGTTTAGAAATAAGACAGTGTCCTGAGAAAAACGTCGGAATTGCCTTACCTTCCGATCATGGAGAGGCTTGCAATGGTTCGTTTTACGGCCACTATGGCATCCTATTTAATAGCAAGAAAAACATCATTGTTTCTAAGGTTTAAACGATTGTTACGGACATACAAGTTCTCTCGAAAGGTTTGAATACTTACACAGTGGCTTGGATTGTGCGGAAAGAGAGGACACTCTGTAGACATTATCACATTCACCAACAATTTGCACGATTCGTGCTAGGTTATGTGGATTGCGTGACAATAACGGTAAGTGATTATCGTGTCAACTCGTCTATACCGTGACCACAGGGAGCCCGCGCGCTTCAAAGCCCGTTTAGAAGAACCTATACGCAGCTGCTCCTCAAAAGTACCTAATTATCAAAAGAAAAATTCCTAAATGTCAAAACACTCCTATAAAATAAACATACAACTGAATTCGTGTTTTAGATTTAAAGAACACGAATAGCCGTATTTATCATTCATAAAAAAGAAGCCGTTCAACGACATTCAAATTGGAGGAAGCCGGAGTAACTAAGAATGGCTTGGACTTCTAATCTGACTCATTCAAGAGGATTGATATGAGATTTCAAATCATAGAAGGGAGACCCCCATTAGATCCAGAACAGCCAAAATCAAACTACTACATAGTACGACATGGGATCTCCTCGGGATCGCGTATACAATTCAAGTTCAACTAATTTCATTCAATCTTTCTTGTTTATCTTTGTCATAGAAACATCAATTCATCTTTAATGTGCATCATCAAAAACTGCTATCCAAGACTAATGTCTGATGTGAATTACAAATCAATCCAACTTCAGGAAGTGTGCTAACTGAGAGTCAATCAAGAACGTTTGTTATGACTCAGTAATGAGAAATAGGATAGAAACACCGTGGACTTGATAATAGTAAACAAATTAATAAATCCATCATATATGAATCCTACAGATTCGGGCCAGCCTCAAATTTCAGCAAATCATTCAAAACTACCCAGTTTCTCAACTTTTGCAACACATACACTTTTCGGTTAATGAATCCCCTTGTTCATTGGTGACTCGTTATTAACATTCGACGCTTTTACAATTTCCGCTTTTAGGTGGAACCAAACTAATCCGGAGCGAATTTTGGACAATTTTATTCCCTCTCCCTTCGCCAAACTATATTAACTGAATTTTTCATATAATGTGCTTGGATTATCCTAGATTCTTACAGTGTATTTTATTTTAAGATTTTTTAAACGTTTAGCCTAATAACGTTTAACCCGTAATACGGCCAAAAATCAAACAGTGCTATTTTTAGTTTTTTGGCTTTTTTCTCCTCATCATCAGGTACGATTTTTCTGAAATTTTCAGAATCTTATCATCTAGTACTATTGCAACCTGTGTATAAATTTGGAAGGAATGTCTTGGGCAGAAAAAAAATTATGGCGCCGCTTGAAAATTCAATCCAAAATTTGAAGCATGTAAGACATCGCGCTGTAGAAACATTAACATTGAATGGATTGCCTTGAAGTTCTCACTTATCTATTTCCAAGTATTGCGGACGAGCTTTACGAAAAATCAAATCAAAATCAAATCAAATCTTAAAAACTCACCGAATAAATGTTTTTTTACTAATTGTCGTTGTAAAGCTCAAAAATAAGAGTTTGGCTAATAATTACATTTTCGCCGTTTTCTTCAAAATGGCTCCAAGTTCTTTAAACGGCGTTTTTTTTTTTCTGTCAGACTTTCAGAAAATTTCAGAAAAATCGTACCAGAAAAAAGCCAAAAACTAAAAAAAAAAAGCACTGTTTGATTTTTGGCCGTAATAGGTTAACATTTAAAAAATCTTAAAATAAAATACACTGTTAGAATCTAGGATAATCCAAGCACATTATATGAAAAATTCAGTTAAATTGACGTAATAGTTTTGCAAAGGGAGCGAGAATAAAATTGTTCAAAGTTCGCTCTGAATTAGTTTGGTTCCACCTTAAATCGCCCTAGAATTTATTTTAAATATTAGTAGGTGGAAAGTAATCTAACTGCCGAGTATTGATATTAATTGCTAGTACATTTACCAACTGGGTTTTTGGGGGTTCGAATTTATGAAACTTTCCGAACATGCCAAATCAGGTTGAAAGGAGGGGAAACCAAAAATACCCCGGGGGGAAGGGGGAGGGGACACTTTGAAAAAAAAAAAAAGATTGACATACTTTGAAGGCATAATTCTTTTAAAGTGAGACAATGGGTATAGGCTACGGTTAAAAAATTGTTTTTGGTAGTTTTATACAGAGCTTTAGGTCTTCTAAAGCTTTTAAAATGGGTGAAAGGAGATGAATGATTGAAAAATAGGGAATACGAAGCTAAAAACTTATACTGTATTAGTTTATAATAGTCATGATAGTAGGGGTTGTATTACCCTTCAATGTAATAACACCCATAAATGTAATACCCACCATAAATGTAATACCCACCATAAATGTAATAACAACCATAAATGTAATACCCACCATAAATGTAATAACAACCATAAATGTAATACCCCCTATAAATGCAATAAAAATCAACCATAAATGTAATAACAACCATAAATGTAATAACAGTCAACCATAAATGTGATAATCGACCCCACCATAAATGCGATAAAATCGAACCATAAGTGTGTAATAATCCAAATCCACCATAAATGTAATAACCCCTCCAACCATAAATGTAATAACCAAGTATTCCGGAGAGTCAAAGAAAGTGTTCAATCAACAAACAGCTCTAAGAAGCATCGTTTAAGTGTTTCGTTAAACAAAGTGGGTGGGATCACATACGACGTGATAGCCTGTGTAAACAGCCGTTATGGATACGGATGGAAGTGCAAGAAACGGCTGTTAACGCAGGCTTGTCACGTGACTGTGGGATTTGTTTTGTGACAGAAAGAAAATATGATGTAATAGTCCTAAAATAAATAAATAACTTAGTTTTTAAAAGTATTATCGAAATTTTGCGAAACTTTGCTCCTGTTGACGCAGGCTATTCACTTGACCGTGGGATTTGTGATAAAATATTATGTACATCCGTATGATGTTGATGGTGATGATGATGACGATCGTGGTGGTAGTGGTGATAATGATGACGATGGTGATAATAGATATGATAATGAAAGTGGTGATGATGGTGATGATGATGGTGATTGTGATCACATGGTCATGATCTCTTCTGGAGATGGCGGTGATAACAAATTTTACATGACGATGATGAAAACGGCTGCTAAAGCTTATTATTGCTACAATTTTATATTGCTAATATATTATTATTATTGTTGTTGTTGTTGTTGTTGCTGATGTTGTTTTTTAATTATTATCATTATTATTATAATTTTTTTTATTGTTTGTACATAATTACGTAATTCAGCCCATGAGCTGAAAAAAATATAATTTTTGGCTGATAAAATTTATATATAAAAATCTATTTAAATATATCTAATTCTAAATGAATAAAGTAATACAAAAATGTCTTTATTCCTGAACAAAACTTAGGGTTAGGGTTAAAAAGGGGAATGCTGTAAAACATTGCCCAATGACTCCAATGTTTTGTGCAAAATAGTGCTTCATTTTCAGCACAGTTATAGTATGATCCCTTTTTAACCCTTTTTAACCTGAATGACATGAGTGTATGTTGGGAATTGACGTAGTGATAAAAAGGTAAAGAAGTCTTATCGTCCAAGAGAACGCGACATCCGGGCCTGGTTCACGACGACCGAGAGGACGAAGGTAGGCCCAGAAGTGCCAAGTGTTCTCAAGGAGGAGTATGTTGTGTTGGGTGAAAAAAATCTTAACCTCAGAAGATCGTAACAACAAAGCTACCCCAGTTGATATATTTTATTGCCTTGTCGGGCATTATCACGTTTTGAATTAGAGGCGTTCAGTCATAATCCAACAGATGGTAGTTTATCAGCCAAGTGCAAATTGTCTTAAACTGCGGATTCATCCGTACTGAGCAGAATTGCTATTGCAACAGCACTTCATCAGTAGGGTAAAATTAACCTGCCTCACGACGTTCTAAACCCAGCTCACGTTTCCTATTACTGGGTGAACAATCCAGGACTTGGCGAATTCTGCTTCGCAATGATAGGAAGAGCTGACTTTGTAGGATCAAAAGGCAACTTCGCTATGATCGTTTCGCTGCCACAAGCATGTTATCCCTATGCCAACTTTTCTGACACCTTTAACTTAAAACTCCTAAAAACTAAGGGACTGATAGGCCATGCTTTCACAGTTTGTATTCATACCGAAAATCAAAATCAAGTGAGCTTCAACCCTTTTCCTCTACATGAGATTTTTTTTTTTTTTTGATTGAATTCATCTTAGGACACCTGGCGTTATCATTTCACAGATCTCCAGCCCCCAATCTCCCAAACTAACAGTCTCTTCGAATCGGATTGGTCTGCAAAAGAGATACCCTTTTATCCAGAACACATAAACCTTGCATTTCGTCTTCACTTCATCCAATAAGTAAAATTGATCCTCCTCAGATTTGCTCGTTACTAAAACAAGACCAAGAAAAGCCATTTCTTTGAACTTACCCATCAACACCTCAGATCACATGCAGTCTTGGGCCCTGTGAACCCAAAATCCAGACTTGCCCTCCAATGGATACCCCTTAAAAGTTTTCAGTTGTGCTCATTCCAATTGCAAGGCCTAGTAAGGCCATGTTCTTTATATTTCTTGTCAGGCTCCATATCAATACATGAGTTTACCCATCAACAGTTAAGATCACACGCAGTCTTTGGCCCTATGAACCCAAAATCAAGACTTGATCTTTTGCCCTGAGAAACCAAAATCCAGACTTTGCCTATTCTTTGCCCAACTTTCAAAACGTCTCCCCGAACTCACCACTGTCATGCACGCGATCCAAGAGGCTTACACTATTCCCAAAGCCTGGCTACCAGCACTGTTCTCTTTCGCGAGGCATAAGCTGTAACACTGTGCCTATCCATACCAGAACTTCATACTTTTCCAATGTCGATGTCATTGCAACCACTTCTACAATACCTTTCCTTACGGATCTCCACAATGCAACTGCTAAATATCCCAAGAAACCAATTTTTGTACTCGACTTCAATGCAAGCTTGTGAGGCGTCTCTGCCATTTTTCTCGACGCCTTTTCAAGCACCGTTTCCCCCCCCCCCCCCCCCCCCCCCACATTACACCTTTTGCTGTTCATTAACAGAAAATGTACATTCATTTGTGCCAATAGTTGTATCAATAACGTGTAATGTACTTTCATCAACACCACAAGTAACATCATTAGCGCGAATCAGCTTTCGATAACGATATTTGAATATGCGTGTACATTCATAGGCATCAATGGACAATCAATAGCTCGTTTGTACATTCATATGCGCGGAATGTATTTTCTTGTGCGCGAAATTCAACTTCAATAACACCAAATGACAGACAATTGCATTTATGGACAATCATTTACCCAAAAGTGAAAATTCATTAGTGCTATTAGCATAATCATTGACAATCTATAACGCGCTTGGACAATCATGAGGGTCAACGTTATATTCTATAGCGTGGTTCGACAAACATTTGCATGATTCGAATGAACAATAAGAGAAATAAAACAATCATTAGCGGAAACTGCCTCCATAATAGCGGCTGCGTAGGAGAATAGCAATTAGAGAGTTTTAGATTGACTTTTTTTTCTCCCCGCAAACGGCAAACGTGACCACGTTTTCATCGTTTTCCTGTATTTTACTTTACTTTTTACAAACCTTCTTACCAAGTGCAAATACTCTTTTGTTTTTCTACTACTTGGAATTTTTTGCGATTCTTTTTCAGTCATTTGAAAGAATATTTTTACTGGTCAACTGACGTTTCACGTTTGCCGTGAACGTAAATCTAAAACTCTCTAATAGCTCACTTAAAGCAGCAATCAAAGCCGACCTCAGCCGTCCAGAGATCCAACAATATACGAACGATCGGGCTGAGGTAAGACGACAAGGGATTGCTCTAGGTCTCTACAGAAAGCAGTTGCTAATGGAAGGGTTCCAGAGAAATGTGGCAACCATCACTATCGCTAAATGTGATCAGTGGTTCAGATATATGCAAACGTATTTGCCACGATGTATAAATGGCGAAGAAATTGAAGGCTAAAATAGTTTTTTAAAAAATCGCTAATGATTGTTTCATTTCTCTTATTGTTCATTCGAATCATGCAAATGTTTGTCGAACCACGCTATAGAATATAACGTTGACCCTCATGATTGTCCAAGCGCGTTATAGATTGTCAATGATTATGCTAATAGCACTAATGAATTTTCACTTTTGGGTAAATGATTGTCCATAAATGCAATTGTCTGTCATTTGGTGTTATTGAAGTTGAATTTCGCGCACAAGAAAATACATTCCGCGCATATGAATGTACAAACGAGCTATTGATTGTCCATTGATGCCTATGAATGTACACGCATATTCAAATATCGTTATCGAAAGCTGATTCGCGCTAATGATGTTACTTGTGGTGTTGATGAAAGTACATTACACGTTATTGATACAACTATTGGCACAAATGAATGTACATTTTCTGTTAATGAACGGCAAAAGGTGTAATACTCTTCAACTTTCCAATACCCTTCAGTTATAAGGCAATTTTTTTGTTTGTTTGTTTGATGGGAAAATTGTGCAAAATTTTTCCCCCACTGCGGGAATCGAACTCGGCCCACGGCGGTGAGAGCGCCAAATCCTAACCACTAGACCATTTTGGAATACGATAAATGTAGGTTTACGATAAGTGAATACACGCAAATTTCATGGCTCAAAAACGCGAAGACAAGTCTCTAATGCAACTTTCTCGGTTGTAAAGGGATGTGAGAGAAGGTTTATGACTAAAGTTTGGCGCTGGAAAGAAAATTTGAAGACGTACGAATTTCCAAAGACTCGTGATGGTTCGCTTTTGGGACTCGAGTCTCCAGCCTTCTCTTGTTTCTTACTGAAATCCTTAAAACGGGCAAAATTCAAAAAATAACCAGGCAGAGCGAAAGAAGTGCTATTTCTCAATGATCAGGTAAAACTTTGAGGCTTTATTTCACGTATAACATGACACCACAGAAACCAAACTTGGGCTACCTGTGTTAGTAGGCACCGTCCTTAAATCGCCTTGAACTTGGGATATGCGCGCTATATCAATTTAGTTAATTTTCACTGGTTATTAGTAATGTTATTAGGTGACCATTATAAACTATGCTCTTAACGTAATTAATATTTTATATACTCATTATCAATGCGCAATTATAAAATTTGAAATCACAACTTGCAGCTTTAGTTACCGATCGCTATTCTCTGTAGCACCGTTCAGCTGGATTTTTCCGGAAAAGATTAAGGTAAGTTTTAAAGTTATAATATTAACCCTTTAACTCTTACGACGTCCGAAACCGCACGTATTAAACGCACCTTATTCAGTTGAAAAATTCCCGCTTCAACCAAGCGAGTTGAACTGAATACAAGTCTTAAATCGTCATTCCGAAACAAGAACACTTTTCAAAAGTCAAACATGACTTGGATATATGTCCCAAATTCTAACAACCAAAAAACACTTTAAATGTTTTCGAAAAAACGAAAATTGACTATTTTTGATGCCATTTTCTAAAGCCCAAAATCACTTTTTATATTCGAATCATATTTTTTCTACTACAAATTTTTATTTCAACTTAAAATTCTAACAAAAAAAATTAAAATGTTTTCGGAAAAAACGAAAATTGACTATTTTTGACTTCATTTTCAAAGCCAAAAATCACTCTTTATCAGTCAAATCATTTTTACTGCAAATTTTTATTTAAACTCAAAAATATTGCTTACATTGTTATGTTCTGACCTGACTCTTGGTTGCAGATTTAAGTTTATTTGCCACCAATTCTTCGTTCTATACGGAGATCAACGACCTTTTTTCTTCGAGGTATCCGAGTAGCCGCTACTTGATTTCTCACTCGTCTGAAAATTGTCAGTTTTGAAAAATGATGATCAGATCGTCATGTTCTTAACAGCATAACACTAACAATTTCGCTTCATTTCTAGAATTTATTTTTTTTTTTTTTTTGGATATATCTTATCCTTAAATAATTCCCTTACACAGTTGCTTCTTTACTGGAGATCCGTCTCTCTAAATATTACATTCGATAGCATTTTTGGCCGTTGTATGAATGGTCGATTTTGACCGTCTTACAAAAATTACATATTGTAACATGTTAGATTACTAAAACCTCTCAAAAGAGTTTTGCTCAATTTTTGTGAAACTTTCGAGAGTTTTACTCGAAGCCACTAACAACATCTGCAGCTCTTGTTTTGTTAGGTTTTTTGTTCTGCTTTGACGCAAGCAATACTAGAACTTTCGTTTAGGAATGAATTCTATTCATTGTTGGTTATTTGTGTGTTTCGTGCAGGCTCGTAGCTAGGCTTAGAAATGTGGGGAGGGGGGGGGGGGGGGGGGGGGGCAAAACAACATTTTTTCGGAAGACCATAATAAACCTGTCTAATTTTACTCTAGTCAAGTCAACACACGCATAAATTTCAAAAGTTGCACCTACAGGTGTTGATTTCTTTACATTCGGTATTCATTCGGTAACCTTACGTATACCTCAAATTTATATATATATATCCCATCTTGGCCACGTATGTTTTCCGGAAAAAAGAAAAAGAAAAAATAATTAATCTGAGTAGAGTTCCTCCAACTTCTACGTGCCTGTCGTGCGACAAAGCCAAGGATTCTGGTGGGTAGTTAATGACTTTATGATGCCCTAAAGGTACCAAAAATGCCAATAACATACCGAGATTCAATAAAAAAATTCTAATTGTCACACCGGACCACCCGTCGCTTCACGTCGAGAAGTTATTTCATTGCATTGTTTCATAAAATTGAGTAAATAACATATTTTTATTTCGTTGACAGATGTTTTTATTTCTACTTGTGTTCACCGGGTTGTTTGTCGTGCCCGGTTCGGCTGTGCTTCGTACAAGATTCTCGCGACGTGGGATGTTTTGCAGCCGACAAGGTTAGATTCACGTGACTTTTGAGTGTTTTGTGGCGGGAAATAATCACGTGTTAACCATTTACCTTACCTGCCAGATCATGTCTTGCGCAACCACGTGGTAGCTGAACGTGACGTCGCAGACGAGTTAAGTTGCACCATCGAATGTGTTGCTGAACCAAGATGTCGATCTGTCAATTTTAAGAAACGAGTGACAAACAGCAGCAGTGGCGCCAAATGTCAGCTGAATAACGCCACAATGTTTTCAACCAAAAAAGAAAACTACGAGAAAAACTTAGACTACAACTACGTATTTGACTCTGATGACGTAAGTGATTGTTCCTGGACAATCCTTCCTGGTAGTTTTGTAAACACGATATGTATTTATTCTCTACTTTCTTTGTTCGAGATCCCTGTATCGTGCTCACAGATCAAGGCAACAGTTCCTTCATCCCAAAGTGGTTACTATCTCGTGAGAGGTTCCTCATCAAAATGTTCATCAAGATTGGTCTACTGCGACATGGAAAATGACGGTAACAATCTTAACTCTTTGTTCCGCAGAAAATGGATTCATATTAAAAGGATTTTTTAAAATAACGAACAATAATGGCAAAAAGCGCCAAAAACTAGACTGTATGAGTTTTGATCCCAATTTTCGTTTTGGGTTAACACTGCTGAAAACCTTTGTTTGAAGCGGTATTTTCAATTGTACAAAGACTTTTTGTTGCACTTTTGTTAGAATGTTGCTTTGTAATGCTTTTATTTAGAAATCATAAGGAAATAACCAAATGAAGGCCTAAACCTCATTTTCGATTCAAATTTTGGCTTTGGGTTAACACTTTGATTCCACCTTCATCAAACATCTCCACATTCAAACAAGCTAAACTTTCTGAATAACAACATTTTAGCCATGTACAACAGGCTTAACTGAAGAAAATAGTTTTTGGCGCTCGACGCTTAAATAAAAATAAAAAATCTCTTAATACGTAACATTAATGGTGATGACATTGGGTTTGAAGGAGAGTGGAAAGAGGATTGTATTTGTGTAACATTAATGATGATGACATTGTGTTTAAAGGAGGATGAAACGAGGATTGTACTAGTGTAACATTAATGGTGATGACATTGGGTTTAAAGGAGGGTTGAAAGAGGATTGTATTTGTGTAACATTAACGGTGATGACATTGGGTTTCAGGGGGAGGATGGACGCTAGTGACCAGTGTTTCCAACACCAGCAACAACCACCTGCTGATAAACAAGGTGAACTGCTTGAACAGCACTTTGTGTGTGGAGTATACGACTACCAATATGCAGACAAGAAAGATGGCAGATGATGATATTAGAGCAATGGCTGGTATGGAAGGTAAAATGAATGTAAATACATATTTAATGAATGAGGAAGGAATAAACCAGGTAAGAAGGAAGCAATATTTTAAAATGGGCTTTTCTTTTTTCAGGTGTTTTTCGTGTTAACGTCCTGAAAGCGTCTCCCTTCAGGGTGTTTTTCAAGGTAGTGCATTATTTGTTTATTATTAAGTCATATTGTTGTAAATTAATATTCTCCCATTCGTGTAATGTCATGTAATGAATCTATGGCATACACACCTTGTATTATTTGTTTCAGATTCCTAGTGGATCACAACACTTTGCTTCATCATGCGATGGAAACAGGTAAATATATAGAACCTAGCTAGTATTTAGAATCAAAATGAATTTACCATAGCCCCCTCCCATGCATTTTTATTCCTCCATATCCTCCATTACTCACCATTATTTCTTCTCCTCATTCTTTCTCCTCTTCATTTGTTGTAATGCGTTCTAATTGTAATTGTTTTCTTTGTTATTGATGGAATGGAGACTTCGATACAAAACATTTCAGTTTCATAACCACGTTTGTTTGTTTTCAGCTGTCCAAGAATAGTCACGTCCCATAATTATCCTTACGTATGGGAGTCGAACTGCAAAGGAACCAGCATGGGATACGCTATTGGTTTCAGTCCAGTAGGAATGGAATGCTATCATGGTATGGATGGATGGATGGATGGATGGATGGATGGATGGATGGATGGATGGATGGATGGATGGATGGATGGATGGATGGATGGATGGATGGATGGATGGATGGATGGATGGATGCATGGATGCATGGATGCATGGATGCATGGATGGATGGATGGATGGATGCATGCATGGATGGATGGATGGATGGATGGATGCATGCATGCATGGATGGATGGATGCATGGATGCATGGATGCATGGATGGATGGATGGATGGATGGATGGATGCATGGATGGATGGATGGATGGATGGATGGATGGATGGATGGATGGATGGATGGATGGATGGATTACTTCGTCAATAACTAGGAACTTTCCTTCTAATAACAATACTTTCTTTTTTTCAGTTTTTGACAACGAATCCCCTCACGACTGTCCCTCTCCATGGCAATCCTCTAAGTTTTCAAGTGAGTACTAAAATTTTCATTACAGTCAACTCTCCCAGCCATGAGAAATAATGGCTTTTACCAATTCAGTATCTCGATTGGTCGATTGGTTAAAAAATCCATAGAGTCATCAGGATTTCAGTACATTTTTACCACAAATTTTAATTTTCTGGCTCCTGTATTGGTCGAGAGACGTGGTAAATATGAACATCTCAACAAATTACGTTAGCAAATTACAAATTGCTCGCACATGGAGCCAGCTCGCGCTTGAAATCCTCCTTTTTTCAAACTGTTTGCTCTTTTTAATTGAAAATACGGTTTATTGTATCGTATTGTGTTGGCACTGTTGACGTCATATCTTGGTAAATATGGTTTATTGTATTATATAGGCACCGTTGACGTTCCTATCTTAGTAAAATGGTTTGTTATATAGTATTGGCACTGTTGACTTCATATCTTAGCAAATATGGTTTATCATATTGTATTGGCACTGTTGACGTCATGTCTTGGTAAATATGGTTTATTGTATTATATAGGCACCGTTGACGTTCCTATCTTAGTAAAATGGTTTGTTATATAGTATTGGCACTGTTGACTTCATATCTTAGCAAATATGGTTTATCATATTGTATTGGCACTGTTGACGTCATGTCTTGGTAAATATGGTTTATTGTATTATATAGGCACCGTTGACGTTCCTATCTTAGTAAAATGGTTTGTTATATAGTATTGGCACTGTTGACTTCATATCTTAGCAAACATGGTTTATCATATTGTATTGGCACTGTTGACGTCATGTCTTGGTAAATATGGTTTATTGTATTATATAGGCACCGTTGACGTTCCTATCTTAGTAAAATGGTTTGTTATATAGTATTGGCACTGTTGACTTCATATCTTAGCAAATATGGGTTATCATATTGTATTGGCACTGTTGACGTCATGTCTTGGTAAATATGGTTTATGGTATTATATAGGCACCGTTGACGTTCCTATCTTAGTAAAATGGTTTGTTATATAGTATTGGCACTGTTGACTTCATATCTTAGCAAATATGGTTTATCATATTGTATTGGCACTGTTGACGTCATGTCTTGGTAAATATGGTTTATTGTATTATATAGGCACCGTTGACGTTCCTATCTTAGTAAATATGGTTTATCGTATTGTACTGATTGGCACTGTTGACGTCATACCTTAGTAAATATGGTTTATCGTATTGTATTGGCCCTGTTGACGTCATATCTTAGTAACTATGGTTTTTCGTATTGTATTGGCCCTGTTGACGTCATATCTTAGTAAATATGGTTTTCCGTATTGTATTGTATTGGCACTGTTGACGTCATATCTTAGTAAAAAAGAGGACATACCACGCTTAACCATTGGAAATGTGTTAAATTACTCATCACTTAACTTTGATTCCATGTAAGCGTTTTTGTTTCCATTTTAACAGCTGAACGAGGCTTGTACGGATTTACATGCTGGGGAAACAACGGAATATTCTACGGCCTGAATGGATTTCTTTTTGTTAAGTAATGTATCTTATTGGGCTTAGTATAGACGTTATTTCACGTAACGAATGTACTGACACTGAACATTGAAATGTCTTCCTATAAGAATGGTTATCTTATGAGTGGGAAACACACGGTACTGACTGACAGCACCAAACGGTACAGCATGCTGTAACATTGTAATGGTTTCCCATAAGCAGGGGCGGATCTAGGGGAAGGGTGCAGGGGGTGCGCACCCCTCCCTGGTTACACTTTGTGCTCCTTCTTCGACGATAACCAATTTTGTTTTTTGCCTTTGATTCTAAGGGGTGCACACCTCCCTGGGTTAACATACCTTACATTGTGCGCAGCACCCCTCACTGAACAAGATCCTGAATCCGCCCCTGATAAGAATGGTTTTTCACATGCTGTAACACTGAAATGACTTCCCATAAAAGAATATGAAGTAATAGTCTAGCTCTTGCTTCCCACTGTAAAGCAACATTCATTCAGCCGATCATATCAAAAGCTGTACAATTCATTACTTTACACATTACGAGATTTTGATGGAAAGAAGCAAAACCCACCCTCCCCCCCCCCCCCCCCCCCCCCACACACACACACACACATAAACACACACAAACCCCGGTAGTTTCAATGATAAACTTTAATAGGTTGTTATAGCCAAAGGCGATAGGCGAAAAGCGATAGAAGGTTTTTCCAAGATCCAAGAATAGCTTGAATGACCTGTGTTTCAGCTTTAATATTGACCTTAATATTGCAACTGAGACTTGTTCAATTTTACGTTCGTCTCTCGTCTCGAAATGAACAAATCGCCTATCGCCGGCTTTGGCGGTGACAACGTTTTGAAATAGGTGTATGCTAAGGTGTTTTTCCAACACTCAGCCTCCTTCCATATGACTTATAATTACTACTAACTGTATTTTGTAACGTGGCAATAAATCATGATTTCAAGGTCTGGTTCAATTGAATTCCAATTCAATCTTTTGCCTTTCACCTATTTTGTGATAGTCTATGTGGACGATTCTTGCCATGCCAACTTAGCTATTGTTGCACTGAGGGTGATCACGGCCAGGGTTTGTTGCATATAATTGACAAACTCCCTGCAGCTTGTTACGTTAAACATAGTTTTACAATAAAATTTTGTATACAAAGTCAATATAAGTCAAATTCAAGAACTGATAAATAATACATAAGCCTTTGATCCAATTGCTACGCCTCGTAATAAGCCTTTTCATAGTTTAAGAATCGATTCCACTGCGCATGCGATTTTATCCCGAATTTCTCACCTTCTTTTGTCTAAACCTTCTTTTGTTCTTAATTAAACAAAAGAAGGTGAGAAATTCGGGATAAAATCGCATGCGCAGTTGAATCGATTCTTAAACTATGAAAAGGCTTATTTTAAACCTCTTAGATCACAGTTCAAAGTGTGTTTATCAATTGCGGGTTACGTTGTTATCGCACTTTCCAATCTACTCCCGAAGACGCCGAATGGAAGACTGCCTATAGACTAGGTAAGTAAAATTATTTCTTTTATAGATGAAAAAAGTGAAATTCTGATCACTGGTTTTTTCAATGACTATCATATTTTTATGGTTTTAATGATATCCAAAACTTTTGTTATGATCAGATTTGACTGAAATGTAAAAGTTAATCGCTATAACTTGAAACTATCTTATGTACATAAAATAAGATTTTTCGGCTCAACAAATTTGATCCAAGACTTTAACTTTTTCTATACTGATCTTCCCCGTTCCTGTCTTGCTCTATCCGCTTGCACAAACACTTCTCAATTCTACAAAATCTATTACGTTAGAAAAAACTTGTTCTTCGTTACGAGAGCAGCACTTAATAGGCAGTGGCTTACACTTAAGCTTGTGGCCCTCTTTTCATGATCTATTTAGAATTTAGAAGTTGTTTCAATTGTGGAGGATGGAAACCGAAGAACCAGGAAAACTCCTCGAAGCACAGGAGAGAACCAACTAGCATATAGACGACCGCTCTCGCTCTTACACCACACAACTTCCGCGATTAAATGACGAAAAAATGTTTTTAATATAACTGTATCAGTTAAGGAAAGAAAATTAGATTGATTTTGTAAATATTTCGCAAAAGGAAAGCAATAAGAAAGAACGAAAGTAAACTAAATAAAGAAATACATGCAGTCTGCTTCATTTACTAGTTTATCTGAAGTATTGAATTCTTCGTAAGGAATATGAAAAAGCTGTTTTATTTAACGAAAAGATATCGACTACTTTTCAACTAAGTTCCTTTATTAGCATTTTTGAAAACGATCATCAATAATGTAGACTTGTGCGAGTCGTAAATAATGAATGAGGAAACTAAACGAAAAACTTCATCTTATTGTTAGAGGATATTGCTCACGGTAGCCTATGTACTCACCCCATGCAGGGAACCCAGTATGACGCTGGATACCGGATTCAAAGGGCTGAAAAAAATTTTTTTTTTAATCAGTCATAATAAGTTTTGTTTGGTTTCAGAAGATCAATCCTGGGAAATCATGTTAGTAATATCACTGCAAACAAAGTCAATAAAGTCCTTGGAATAATCAAATTTCAGTTGGAACTGCAAACATTTTCTCGATCGATATACGACTCGCTTCTTTAAGCTGATGTTACACGGGACGATTCGCAACGACGATTGTTCGCGATACGACTCGTCGACTTTTAATACATGCTACACGAGTCAACTTTTCGATTTCGAGTCAACGATTTTTAGCGATTTCAAAGCCGCCATCTAGTTTGTTGACATCGCCGTGCTTCCATGAGTAATGAGCTGCATTTTAGGTATGCGTTGCGCTAAAAATCGTTGTTGAAGCTGTTACACGAATCAATTGACATAAAATTCGCCATTCATCGTTGCGAGTCAAAGCTGAATCAAAAACTTGCAACGCGTTGCCGAATCCGAAAATCGTTGTAGATGGCACGTTACACGGCATAAATAGTTCTCTCAACGGTGTGTCGCGAAAAATCGTCGTTGCGAATCGTCCAGTTTAAAAATATAAATTAATATGTGGCTATGGGGTTCGAACCCACTGGCAGAAATTGGAGAAAAATTTCGATTCCATTGTGGCATACCCCCCAAGACATCATCCGTAGGGCTGATGCGTCGTATGGTCTTCGGACGACAATTGAGGCCTTCTGTCCTTGGGTGTACGAATTACGCAAGAATATGTTCTAGCCGGAGAACTGTCAGGGGAGAGACTAGTCGGTCTACAGCTAACCCCTTGCACTCCGTAACGCATGGAATCGGTTGAAAATTTGATGTTATAAAGTCTAGTCTATCTTGTGCATTGTTTTCGCGTCTATTGTTATGGTGATTCATCTGCGACTATTGTGCAGTGGGAAAAACTTGGGCTTCTCAAACACACTTTTTCGAGTCCGGTTAAGCAAAGTTAGCAACTGGATGGGTGACCTAAAACTAATACCTATGTAACTTTTTTGCAGTTTTTCTTATTTGGGGGGGGGGGGCGAGAGGGACAAACTTTCATTCGGAGATTAAACTAAACTAAAACTCAGTCCTAATCGGCAGCAATTTGTGTGACATGCACCAACTCGTTTTATATTTGCAGCACTGAACTAGTTTAACATGTAGCAACTCGTCTAACATGCAGCAATTCGTTTCTTATTTGCAGCAACTCTTCTAAAATGAAGAAACTTGTCTATAACACGCAGCAACTTGTCTGTATAGCAACTCGTCTAACTTGCTGCATGTCTCTCATGGGCAGCAGTACTTTGACATAGTCCATAAGTACGTCGCTTTTTTTGCTTTGCCATTGAAGAAGGGCATTGTTTTTTATTCATTTTTTTAAAATTCATTTTTTAACTCGTATGATATTTTCCTACTCTCGACCGTGTACTCTCTGACTCTCAATCCCCGACCCTCGACCAAATTCCATGCCAGGTCGGTCATGTTCGTCTTACCGAATCAATTTATTTCGGATCACTTGATGACAGATCTTATGCGATGCCTTGAATTCCAAAGAAAGTGGATTCCGAATTCCAGTTTAATCTGGATTCCTGATTCCAAGTGTTTAATTCCGGATTCCAAGATTCCAAATTCCAGATTCCCTTACGTGGGGCGAGGTGTACCAAGAGTTTGTTTTTAACATAGTATTCCACTTCTGCTTCTTTGAAAGCTGTCAATCTAAGATATCTTGACGTGTAGAATCACTAAGTTATGATTGGCTAATCAAACAAGTACATTTCTAAACTTATAATCGGTATGGCAGTAAATATTCAGTAGAGTATATAATTTAAGAATCTTACATAACTAGAACTAAAGATAAACCAATGATAGCTAAGTAAAGTGGTAGAAACCCTATAGAGTGTGACCAAGGGCTACGAGTAATAGAGGAGGAGCTTCTAGTGTCGTGAGCATAGCAATTCTAATAGTTTAAACGTGTTTCAATGCTGAAATGGTATCGATATTGTTAAGAAGAAAAAAATCAATCCAAGTTTTCGGTTTCTAGGCGTTTACCTAAGAAAACACATTTTCTCTCTCATAACATTATTAGTTGCAACGCATTATGGCAGACGGCTTGAATTGGGTTCCCAATATTACTGACACATTGTTAGAAGATACCACTAGTAGGATTAGTTCATATTCGGCCTTTCTTAGCCCTTCATGATCTATTTAATAGAAGGCAAACTACCTTGGCTTGAAGATGATCTTGAATATATTCATATAGAAATATTATACGCTTAATGTCTGGTCGTGAGGGAAATAGTTAGATTTGTTTTCCGAAAGTCTAGATGTTTGACGAGGCGAAGCCGAGGGAAACATCGAGACTCGAGGGAAACAAAACTAATTTCCCGAGGGACCAGACATTAAGTGTTTTGTTATATAGCAATTGAGAAATATTGAGAAGTCAGTTTACGAAATAAGAACTTTATTTAGCAAGCTAAATGCATAAAAACTGACCATGATTTTACAAATACAACTCACATACGGTCTTTTATCATATATCCTGTATCTGCCCGGGCGCGCGCTGTTAAATAAACCTTTACGAAAATGGCGTGAGCAGGGCCTAACGGCTTTGTGCGAGAAGGGCCGTCCGTATCCGTACGGCCCTGCTCGAAACCTGCGACCGTATTTTCTTTCTTTTATTTTATTATTTTTCTTTTCGTGAGGGTCATATTATAAAAGCTTATTAACTGAGTTAGGTCGGGCCTAGTCTCCTTCGCATCCGTTTTTAGTGTCGGTCGTAACGCAACGCTCCCTCCCAAAGTTGCGTGACGACCGACACTAAAAACGGATGCGAGGGAGACTAGGTCGGGCCGCACTAAGAAGTATTTGGCTCTCGGTCATTTGTAAGGGTCTCGCTGCGCTCTGTCCGTACGGTATCACCTTAAGCCAAATATTTTCCCGTACGGCCTTCCCACTCAGTCAATAAGTACATAGTATTTCTCTACCAAAAAGCGAGGAGAGTAGCACCAGCTTTATTCGTATTTTCCGAATCCTTTTTCTCAATAAAAGTCTGCAATTTCTCTGTAGAAACACTGGAAAATCTCTATTGTTTTGATTCGAGCCCCATTTGTAATGAAAATTCAAGCAAAATATCTGCTCCCGCTTTGTCGTTTTTGATTGGTGCAAAACATCACGCCATCGCGATTTTCACGTTCTGATCACTTGCACTTGTTTATTTTCACGATTATTGTCAAATAGGTAACTTATTTCCCGTTCGGGACACATTTAGATTTAGCTAGTGTCACGTGGTCATCTTTCAAACAATGAGAGTTTTCGTTATATCGGAAAATTTCGTAGCTATATAGCAATGTTCAATTTTTTATTTATTTATTTTTTATTTTTTTATTTATTTTTTGCTTCAATACTGATGTCAGGTCACAATTTCTATCAAGTCTAGGGTTTGGATTCTTTAGGAGACCAACCAATGTAAATCGATTGAAACTACGCAAATAATGATCGGAAAGCGTCGATCACTCATCGATGGGCATCGAACACCAATCGGCAAATTTCGACCACCCATCAACTGCCACCGAACACCAATCGTCAAGCATCGATCATTCATCGACGAACATCGAGCAACAATCGACAAACGTCCACTACTCTTCCACGAGAATCGGACACCAATTGGCAGACATCGAGGCTTCATCGAAAATCAGCGAACACTGATCCATATCCATAAGTATTTTTGCTTCTTAGTTTTCCTTGGTGTTTTTGTCGAGCCCGGTTCGGCTGTGCTTCGTACGAGAATCTCGCGCCTTGGGATGTTTTTGAACCGACAAGGTAAGATTCACGTGACTTTTAAGTGTTTTGTACAACTGGTAGCCAATGCAAAGCGAGCAAGACAGGAGAAACGTGATCAATGCGCTTAGTTCTTGACTAACCTGGCTGCGGAATTTTAAATACGCTGTAGCTTTTGAATATTAGTAGCAGGTAGCCTATATATGACTAGTGCAGGTGTCAAGCTTAGACGATAAAAAATCGTATACGAGGTGTTCAATACTAGACTGGTATAAGGTAATTCCTAACTATGCCAATATTTCTATAAGCTAATGACGCAGACTGACAGTGGAAATGGTGGAAATGCCACCTATATTGCGCTCTTCAGAGGTTGTTGACACAGTTTACCATATGTGGTATTAGAGCTAGCAATTGAGAGAGAAAACCTAGATGAAAAATGTATACACCATTTACTTTACCTGACAGATCATGTCTTGCGGAATCACGTGGTAGCTGAACGTGACGTCACAGACGAGTTAAGTTGCACCATCGAGTGTGTTGCTGAACCAAGATGTCGATCTGTCAATTTTAAGAAACGAGTGACAAACGGCAGCAGTGGCGCCAAATGTCAGCTGAATAACGCCACAATGTTTTCAGCCAAAAAAGAAAACTATGAGAAAAATTTAGACTACAACTACGTATTTGACTCTGATGACGTAAGTGTTTAGTGCTCTTGTAACTTTCTTAATGGTAATCTCATAAACACCACAAGTATGTATTCTCTACTTTCTTTGTTCCAGATCCCTGTATCGTGCTCACAGATCAAGGCAACAGTTCCTTCATCCCAAAGTGGTTACTATTTCGTGAGAGGTTCCTCATCAAAATGTTCACTAAGACTCGTCTACTGCGACATGGAAAATGACGGTAAAAATGTTGACTCTTTGTTTCAGAAAATGGATTCATCATATACGTAACATCAATGATGATAATATTGGGTTTGAAGGAGGGTGGAAAGAGAATTGTATTTGCATAACATTAATGGTGATGACATTAGGTTTGAAGGAGGGTGAAAAGAGGATTGTATTTGTGTAACATTAATGGTGATGACATTGGGTTTGAAGGATGATGAAAAGAGGATTGTATTTGTGTAACATTAATGGTGATGACACTGAGTTTGAAGGAGGTTGGAAAGAGGATTGTATTTGTGTAACATTAACGGTGATGACATTGGGTTTCAGGGGGAGGATGGACGCTAGTGACCAGTGTTTCCAACACCAGCAACAACCACCTGCTGATAAACAGGGTGAACTGCCTGAACAGCACCTTGTGTGTGGAGTATACGACTACCAATATGCAGACAAGAAAGATGGCAGATGATGATATTAGAGCAATGGCTGGTATGGAAGGTAAAATGAATGTAAATACATATTTAATGAATGAGGAAGGAATAAACCAGGTAAAAAGGAAGCAATATTTTAAAATGGGCTTTTCTTTCTTCAGGTGTTTTTCGTGTTAACGTCCTGAAAGCGTCTCCCTTCAGGGTGTTTTTCAAGGTAGTGCATTATTTGTTTATTATTAAGTCATGTTGCTGTAAATTGATGGTCACCCATTTGTGTAATGTCATGTTATAAACCTATGGCGTACACACCTTGTATTATTTGTTTCAGATTCCTAGTGGATCACAACACTTTGCTTCATCATGCGATGGAAACAGGTAAATATATAGAACCTAGCTAGTATTTAGAATCAAAATGAATTTACCATAGCCCCCTCCCATGCATTTCTATTCCTCCATATCCTCCATTACTCACCATTATTTCTTCTCCTTATTCTTTCTCCTCTTCATTTATTGTAATACGTTCTAGTTGTAATTGTTTTTTGATGGAATGAAATGGAATGAATTGAAATGAAATGAAATGGAATGGAATAGAATGGAATGGAATGGAATGGAATGGAATGGAATGGAATGGAATGTTTCATAACAGCAGCAACTGTGGCTTTCGCCCTGACGTCAATGTCAAACAGTGTGTTTGATTCAAGTGGAGAGCAAATGTATGTTAAAAGAAGAAAATGCATCGCGGAATAAAAACAAAGTTTAGCAGTTTCTTAAAAAAGAAGACTAGAAAAATTCTGCGACAAAATATTTCAGTTTTATAGCCATGTTTGTTTGTTTTCAGCTGTCCAAGAATAGTCACATCCCATAATTTTCCTTACGTATGGGAGTCGAACTGCAAAGGAACCAGCATGGGATACGCTTTTGGTTTTAGTGGAATAGGAATGGAATGCTATCATGGTATGTATGCATGGATGCATGGATGCATGGATGCATGGATGCATGGATGCATGGATGCATGGATGCATGGATGCATGGATGCATGGATGCATGGATGCATGGATGCATGGATGCATGGATGCATGGATGCATGGATGCATGGATGCATGGATGCATGGATGCATGGATGCATGAGCATGGATGCATGGATGCATGGATGCATGGATGCATGGATGCATGGATGCATGGATGCATGGATGCATGGATGCATGGATGCATGGATGCATGGATGCATGGATGCATGGATGCATGGATGCATGGATGCATGGATGCATGGATGCATGGATGCATGGATGCATGGATGCATGGATGCATGGATGCATGGATGCATGGATGCATGGATGCATGGATGCATGGATGCATGGATGCATGGAGGGATAGATGGATAGATGGATGGATGGGTGGATGGATGGATGGATGGATGGATGGATGGATGGATGGATGGATGGATGGATGGATGGATCGGTGGATGGATGGATGGATCGGTGGATGGATGGATGGATGGATGGATGGATGGATGGATGGATGGATGGATGGATGGATTACTTCGTCAATAACTAGGAACTTTCCCTCTAATAACAATACTTTCTTTTTTTCAGTTTTTGACAACGAATCCCCTCAAGACTGTCCCTCTCGCTTGCAATCCTCTAAGTATTCAAGTGAGTACGAGAATTTTCATTATATTCAACTCTCCCAGCCATGGGAAATAATGGCTTATACCAATTCAATATCTCGATTGGTCGATTGGTTAAAAAATCCCTAAAAGCATTACGATTTCAGTACATTTTTACCACAAATTTTAGTTTTCTGGCTCTCGGATTGGTCGAGAGACGTGGCAAATATGGACATCTCAACGAATTACGTTAGAAATGTACAAATTGCTCGCACATGGAGCCAGCTTGCGCTTGAAATCGTTCTTCTTTCAAACTGTTTGCTTTTTTGTAATTAAAAATAAGGTTTATTGTATTGTATTGTATTTGCCCTGTTGACGTCATATCTTGGTAAATATGGTTTATTGTATTGTATTGGCACCGTTGACGTCATGTTTTAGTAAATATGGTTTATCGTATTGTATTGGCACTGTTGACTTCATATCTTAGTAAATAAGAGGACATACCATCGCTCAACCATCGAAAATGTGTTAAATTACTCATCACTTAAGTTTGTTTCCATGTAAGCGTTTTTGTTTCCATTTTAACAGATGAACGAGGCTTGTACGGATTTACATGCTGGGGAAACAAAGGGATATTCTACGGCCTGAATGGATTTCTTTTTGTTAAGTAATGGAGTTTACTGGGTACAGCACAGAACAGCATATTCCGCGTAGAATAGACTTAATTTCACTTAATGAATTCGAAAGTACTGGCACTGAACATTGAATCTTCCTATAAGAATGGTTATCGTATGAGTGGGAAACACACGGTACTGACTGACAGCACGTACACGTTACGAAATGCCGTAACATTGTAATGGTTTTCCATAAGAATGGCCGTTGTCGTCTGAGTGGGAAACATACGATAGTGACTGACAGCACGCACACGGTACGACATGCTGTAACACTAAAATGATTTCCCATAACAATGGTTATCGTATAAGTGGGAAATATACGGCACTGACTGACAGCACGCACACGGTACGACATGCTGTAACACTGAAATGGCTTACCACAAGAGACGGTATGAAGCAATACTCTAGGTCTTGCTTCCCACTGTAAAGCAACATTCATCCAGTTGATCATATCTCTTAGATACGTTTCTTCAAATTTCAAATTGAAGTAAATTGTTACTTCAGCTTCGTGTTTTTCACATTTATTTTGTGAAGCTTTCTGCCTTGTCAAGCTATCACAGTCATCTGGAAGGCAGACTCGAAACAAGAAAAACACAAGAAAACTTGAGCAAGCAGTGTAAAGCGCTCGCAGTACGCGTGTGCAGAAAAAAATCAATTGGATGATTCTAAAATAGGTTAAAAGAGGGCTCACGATAGCTATAAGCCTAAATACGAAAGATTTCTTCTCATAGTTCATTTTATATTAATGCCAATTATTGCTTGACCTAAGATCTAAAAAAAAAACATATGATTGTTCGCAGTTTTCTGTCTGTTGTTGCAGATATTCTCAGTCTCCCTCCCACAACCATTATTCTTAGCGTTAAAACAAAATAAGATTGTTTACATGTGACGTTCGTCAATAGAAAACATTCCGACGCGTAGAAACAAGAGCAATAGCATGTTTGAAATATCTTAGTAGTCATATACAAGCCACATCGCTTTACCGTCGTGCACAGGCTGTACAATTCATAACTTTACACATTACGAGATTTGGATTGAACAGAAAACATGATTACATAAAAGAAAATCATTGGATACACCCCTGTAATAGATCTTAGAACGTGTGGTATTCCCTTGATAACTATTTCTTTTTCTACCATTAATGTTCGAGGTACATGAATAAGAATACAACTGCAATAGTTGAAATGAGAAAACGTTACACCGAAAATGAAAAGGATTTTGAAAACATCATTTTCCGTCTAACTCCCGTAGTTTCAAGAGACGTTGTCATCGCAGAAGGCAATGGGCGCTGCGCTCGGTCCGTACAGCATCACCTCGAGCCAAATATTTTCCCGTATGGCCCTCCCACTCAGTCAATAAGTACATAGTACTAATTAGTAGTAATTCATACAGAATCCTTTGTTCCCTATTGTTTTAATATCACTATTTATCATATGACCCGTACGGCCCTGCTCACGCGCTCTAATAAAACCATTGGAAAAAGTCACGTGATGGGGGCCGGACGGGTTGACGTAAGCGGGCCGGAAAAACCCGTCCGGCCCTGCTCAAAATCCGTCCGGCCCTCTTCGGATGTAACCATTAAATTTCATTTAAAAAGAAGCTAAAATGACTGACAATTTAAGCGAACACGACGAAAGCGAATTCTACTATCCAGACGAGATATCTGACACTGAACTGGCTCAGCAAGCGACATATTTTGAGTCAAATCTGCTCAATGACGGTGAAATACAGAAATACATCCGAGCACAACAGAAAACAAGTACAATCAACAAAACTAAGTATGACATGAACGTACTGAAGCGCTTTTTACAAGAATGTGGCGAAGAAAGGGAAATTGAGAATATCCCTCCGCCTCAACTTGACAGTCTTCTTTCCAACTTTTACATAAAGGCAAAAAAGAAAGACAATACTTCGTACGAACCTGATACAATGTCGTCCTTCTCAAGAAGTATCACACAATACCTCGACGATAGAAATGCAAAAGTAAACATCTTTAAATGAGATGAAGAGTTTAAGTTTTCCAGACAAACCTTGATGTCCAGACGACGAGAATTAAGAAAAGAAGGCAAAGGAAACAAGCCAAATGCTACTGCTCCTCTGACAAGCAAAGATATTGATGCTATTTTTAATGAAAACGAGTTTGGAGTCCATGATCCAGAGATCCTTTCCCGTACTATGTGGTTCTTGATTACTTTGCATTTTGGTCATAGAGCACAACACGAAGCGAGACAGCTGAAGTTTGGAGACGTACTTTTAAAGAAAGATGAAATAAATGGCGAAGAGTATGTAGAGCTGTTCCAAGAAAGAGAAACTAAAACCAGACACGGCGATGAAAATGATCACCAGAGAGCTTTCCGACCAAGAGTTTATGAGAGCGGCGACAAGAAATGTCCTGTGGCCTGCTATAAGCAGTTTGTTTACAGGCGTCCCGAAGAAGCCAAAAGTCCAGAAAGTCCGTTTTTTCTTGCTATAAATCATAGAAGGATGCCAAATGATCAAGTTTGGTTCCCAAACAGACCGATGGGAAAGAACAAGATTGGCGAATTCCTGTCTCAAGCAACAAAAGATTTGAAGTTCACGAAGTCAAAAGCCGGTAAAATTACCAACCATTCCGTACGTAAAACTGGTATCACAACACTCCTGGATGCTGGTGTTCCATACAACATTGTCGCTCAACTGAGTGGCCATAAGATCCTTAAAAGCCTCGACAGTTATGCGGTTGCCTCTGAGAGCCAACAACGAAACATGTCGAAGATACTGAGTGGTGTTGAGAACGTCAAGCACGAAGCCAGCAGCAAGCAATCATGTCTCCCAGCGCAACCGACTACAAGTTCAACTGCCGCTGCAGGTTCTTTTTTGGGGGGAGCAAACATTGGAGTATTGAACATTCAGAATCTTGTTCTTTCAGGCCATGAAGAAAGCTCTATTATCATATGACCCGTACGGCCCTGCTCGCGCGCTCTAATAAAACCATTGGAAAAAGTCACGTGATGGGGGCCGGACGGGTTGACGTAAGCGGGCCGGAAAAACCCGTCCGGCCCTGCTCGAATCCGCGCGCTTTCTTTTTCTTATTTATTTTTATTTTCGTGAGGGTCATATGATAAAATGCTTATTGACTGAGTTAGGTCGGGCCGTACGGGAAAATATTTGGCTCTCGGTCATTTGTACGGACCTTGCTGCGCTCGGTCCGTACGACATGACCTCGAGCCAAATATTTTCCCGTACGGCCCTCCCACTCAGTCAATAAGTACATAGCTCGTGTCTGGTCAAACCCACGAAACGTCGTTTTATGATTGAGTCAGATGAAGAAGACCAACTAAGTCTAAAAACGTTGAAATTTGTCCATGAAAATACTTAGAGTTGACATAGACATTCTTGAGTTCCCAAGCTGCTATTTTTTCCCGACTTTTGACCAAATAGCTATTTGTGAAGTGTATTAAAGCAACTTAAAACTTTCAATGTATTAAAAACAATTTTACTTCTTGAAATGTGCCTCGTGTTTACAGTGACTGTTAAATGGCTTCTTTTCAATCAAATAAAAAGGAATTCTCCTATTGGTTCTCATTTACGCGCGCTGTATTTATCAAGCTTAGCAAGATCTTTCAGCCTTTTTTTACGATTAAAATTGGGTCATATGATAAAATGCTTATTGACTGAGTTGGGTCGGGCCGGACGGGAAAATATTTGGCTCGAGGTCATGTCGTACGGACCGAGCGCAGCGAGAATATTTTCCCGTCCGGCCCTCCCACTCAGTCAATAAGTACATATTAGTACTAAAAAATTAACATTTGTTTTACGGGTTTAAAGCGAACACTCTAATCGATGAGTGGACTAATCAGTAAAACTCGCGCCGATATACTTATTTTAATAAAGTTAGTCACCTGAAAAGCTACAAAGCTGAGACCGGCAAGGATTATGGGTAGATACATTTTACATGTTTTAACCGCTTGATATAAACTGTGATGGACTTGAGATCTTTTATCAACTGCTGTAGTTTGTGTCAAACGCTTTACTTGTTGAATATGAAATATTTCCCATGATTCTCAGCGATCACAGCTTGCTAGGTTTTTGGTGACTAACTTTATTGAAATAAGTATATACAAATTATCTAAACTTACAAACGCCTTAGTAATTTCAACGGAGAAGATTCCACCTCCTTAGACACCGCATTAGTCATCTACCTGGACTTAACACGTAACACTAGTAACTGATCGCCTTTGCCACAACAATCCCCACCCCCAGAGAACAATAGACATGTCACTCATTCATCGTTTCATTTCATCATCATTCTAATGAAGGCTATCACTAGTTATAGCCGAAACGTCATGGTTTTTAGAACGTCTACGCGTTTTATCCGTAATGTTACATTTAATTTCAAATGAAGTATTGGATAACAGGATCGTTTTATTGTTCCTGTTTACTCACAGAGGCGTTTCAGGTCTATTGTGAAAATCCCAAATCATTTTTTTCCTCTAGTTTTCGGGCCTAATTTGACTTGTTTTCCGGATCAAGCAAAAACACAGACAGCATGTAAAAAGCACCTTTGTTCTTCCTCCGGTGATGGTAATGATTGGGCTTCCCGTATGAGTGGTGGACTTTGATCTACGGCAAAGCTGATGAACTGAGGGTTTGCTTAGAGATACGAGACTGTTTTGCTTTTCAAGTCAAAACTGTTATCTATTTGATATAGTTTAAATTTAAATTCTATTTTATGAATGTACCCGTTGCGTGGTATCCGCGGTATCCGTGGTATCTGCGTTTTCGCAATATGCCGCAAACCCTTAACCCTTACAGAAACTCCTGTTTATATTCTTCGTTTGCAACCACGTGGTTATTGCTGGTGTCAGAATATTTTTCGGTTCCAATCAAAAGACAATCCTAATGACCATGCACAGCCGCCAATAATGAAACTTTGAGCTAAAAATTGGAGTATTAGAGGATTTCTCAAACGAGCTATGGTCGTTCCGATTTTATAGTGTAAATATATGGCGAAAATTCTCTGGTGGACTAGTTTGGTCCACCAACAATGGAGGCCAAATTTTTAAAAAAAATTTCACGCAGGGAACAATATCAAACTCACTTTAGACATACATAAATCGAACTTAAGACATTTGAAACACTAAAAATGTTTCATTTAGCGGGGTTTTTTCGTTTTTATGACTTTTCAGACCCCTAAGAAGTGTAAGGTGAGAATTACATGAAGAAAATCAAATTTGCACAACTCGGAAACAAAACGGCGAAACGATCTGAAATTTTCTACACTTAGTCACATGTAATTTCAAGGTGCTATTTTCTTGGACTATGACGTCACGTGCAAACGCGAAGAATTCATGACGTCATTTCACTGACTATATAGTTTAACGCCGCGTGGCCCAAGCCAATATCTCTTTCCTACGCTTCACGTATCTACGAGTTAAAAATGATCCCTAGAAGCCTTTTATTTTTCATTCTTCTAAGGGTCCACATAAAATCAGGAGCATGTGAGTATCTTTGGTGGTTTTGGTTTCGTAGACGACTGATTTTATTCTATAATTCCTGGGCCATGTTGTTCAAAACCCCGATTAACGCTAAACCTGGATTAAATCTACGATGGCCGAGAAGGGACTTCAGACTTCAGACTTATGGTCAATCAAACCACGTGTCATTTCGTATTAACTTTGTATAGAAATCAAGCAATATGGCCGAAAAGGTAGGTGTGAGTATAAAGAAATGAGGGTTTTTATCCCTTTACTACAATAGTTTTCCATCGATGTTTTATATTTTATTGCTAAATAATTATTCAAAATGAATTTATACGACTTTGGGAATACAATTTCCTCCTTTTGACCCCGTTTAATATGGCCGAATGGCTCGGACACTGGTAATACAACAGTAGTGTATAGGGTAGGGGGCATGTCTCATTTTGTGTATTAGGGTTGCGTTTTTGTCACAAGAATTGGAATAAAGGAAGGAAATGACGTCACCGGACCGGAAGTGGGGAGACTAGCCAGACAAAGGAAACCAGACAGTGTTAGGTTACATGAAGTATTTTATTTTTTGACAAAAGAAAAAGAGAAGATCGGCATCGTTGTATTCGGAGGTTTCTTTGCACATCGTATTGTTTTATCTGTAGGTAGATCGTACAAGAGGAAGAATTCAAGAAGTGGAACATCAAAAAAGTAAGAAGATCGAGAAGAAAAAAGAAGGGAACAACGCCACTAAGTCTAAGAGAGTATCATCAATAACGAAGAGAAAGATAATATCACAAGAACAAGAGCAGCACAAGAGAAACATTAAAATGTAGTCGATAGTACGATCTACCTACCTTAGGTTGAGAGAACAAGCGAGTAGTCTCCAGAAGTATTTTTTATTTTTTGACTAAAAATGCTAGGTTACATTATTGTTTTTTGCAAGCAGCAGAATGATTAGAGAAGATAATCTCAGCATCATTGTATTCGGAGATTGCTTTTTCAAAACCATGACACTGGCACTCACACCTACGGCACATACACTCGCATTGAAAGCCTTTGTAGACGATCCACTTTTTGAGAGCTTCATCACGACCTCTCTTCCTTATTTCCGTTTGTTCCTTTTTTTCCTTTTCCCATTGTTCATTTTCTAGTTTGTGGAGAGTTTTGATAGCCACTTGTTGCTTCCATTCAGCGTACCCTTTTTCCATGGAGGAGGATGTGATTGTGGCTCTGTAACCATCGACGGGGATTTTGTCATCGTCTACCATAGCGAAGGTGTACGAGCTCCACTCGGGGTAATAATCCTGACGACACAAAAGGCCATGGGGGGTCTTGAAGGTTTGGCCAATGCCACGCTTTATGTCCTGTGCGGCGGCTTTCCTGCCTGCGGCATTATCCGTGTATTGCTTGCCAGTTTTGAGGCTTCTGAACCTGGGGGTCTTGGGGTCAAGGATAGAGGGTTCGTGGGGTACTACTACATCGGTGTAAGTTTTTCCATCTTCGCCTTTGAAGGTGTTGAGCTCTCCATTGTCCAAAGCTTTGAGGAAACATTCTTCGTCTAGTTTGGCTTTAAATTTTTTCTGGATGAAAAAAGAAGAAAAAAATTAGTACCCTCGGGATGATTCGAACCTCCATCTCACACCCGCTCGGGCATGTATCATACCATTAGACCACATGGGTATTACATGTAAAGAAACGTAAAAGAAAAGGTATTTACTGGTAACGTGGCGCCCACTGCGCAGGCGCGAGGTGGAAGAAGAGCAGGAGCGACAGGAAGACCACCAAGGAGCCATTTCACAGTTGCACTTGTCACAAAGGGGTTCGAACATGATAGGGATGGATGTATTTAGAGGTCTCATGCGATAATTAGTGTCACAAAAACTACGGCGTTCATACTTGCTTCTGATGTAGTGTAATGATTTATGCATTAGAATTAGATCGGGCATGAGGATGTCAATGATGTGATGGTTAATGAGGGTGGTTATCCAGTTGACGAACTCTGTATCGTTTGTTTGTGTCATGTAATCATCGAATAGGGTGAGCACGTTGCTAACTCTTAGGCGGTGTTTGTGAGTTTGACTTCGTTCTTCAGGGGTTAGGGGAATAGGGCATGGAATGGGGTACATGTTTTTGTTAGCGCATAGGTAAAGCGTTAGGCATCGAACGTGACACCAAAAGGGATGGTCGTCTCCGTGAACGCATTTAAAGGGGTCGCCGCTAGGGTCAAAACATTTAAATTCGCAATACATGGCTGATAGTTCTTGACATTGGTCGGGTAAGGGAAAATGCTTGATGGGCTTGTTACAAAAACAACAAGGGGCACGTGGGCGATATAGGTTCTTAGAATTATAATTGAAATGACAAAAAGGGGAACCATAGGGGTTAGTGAGGAGCATCATGGACGTCATCATGAGTTGTTGGTCTAGGTTGTACTGTCTATGATGATTTGTATAGAGGATGTGAAGATACCGGTGGGTGTAGACATAGAGTAAAGCTGAGGGGCGAGTAGGGTAGGGGGTTATATTTTTACAGTAGGGGCAAGTAGTAACAAGCCCACCATGGAAATACAACTTGAGGAGACAGTTGGTGTGTATGGGACGGTTACAACAATGGGTGGTGTTGTATTGTAGGGATTGTTCGTGCAAGGGGTGATAATGATGCCGAAGACTGGAGACAAGTTGGCAAGCCCTGCGAGGTGGTATTGGTACAACTTCCTGTGTACAATGCAAGCAAGTCTACAAGAGAAAAAAAGAAAGAGTGTCTTTTATGTTTTTATTTTACAACGGCATACTAAGTAATTGTGTTTACAAAAAGGGCACTTATAGTTAGCGTTACATTTTGGACACTTGTAGGTATCATTATCGACGTGAAAAGAGCAGGAGGGGCAGGTGGTGGTGGTGGTGGTGGTGGAATGCTTTAAGTCAAACGCAACTTCGAAAGTATGACCACTGTTACAGGGGAAAGGACATCTCTTGTTACACTGGGGTGGAAGAACGTTCATTAGCGTGATGTTCATTCAGAGTAAGGTACACATGATTTTCATAAGGCAGGCTAAGGTTGCAGAAGTGGTCGTATAAGGTTTGAAGTTCGCTATTGGTAAATTGAACGCAAGCTTTGTAGGTGGATTTGTGAAAACGTTGATACTTGGTATTTTCGATTTCGTTCTTAACTTTAGCGTCGGCCGATTGGTCAAGAGTTTTTTGAAGTTCATTGAGGACGTAGTGTAAATCGGCACGGGCTTCTCTAAGGTGCTTGGCAGCGTTAATGAAGGCAAGGAGAGTGGGGTGGAGAGGGCACGGTTTGAATACGGGTGGAAAAGGTGCAATCTCTTCATTGTTACAAGCGAGGCAGTCGGGGTCTTGAGCCTCGCCACAAGAACAATAGTAACGTGTTTGACACGTGCATGTCTAAAAAAAGAATTAACGACGTGGATGTCTAGAAGGAAAGTAATTAACCCGAAAGGGGTGTTGGGGAAAGGTTTGCTTAATGTTATCTACGAATTGATGTGGCACATCACCCATTCTCCAGAGAACGGAATTAGAACTAACAGGGTATACAAAAACATTAAGGTTGGGTTGACCAGGGGCACGAAATACGCACAAATTGGAGTGTTGAGGGGGACCTGTGCATACATTAACGATCATATTGGGTTTTATGGGGAAAGGGTAAGTCATATTATAATAAAACTCGGGGGTATAGCGAAATCTTTCACCAGAGATAGGGGGAAGGGTGTAATGCTCTAAGCAAAAGGCGCACGATATATTATCCAGTTGCAAACGGGTTTGCGTTTCGACGACGACGAATGTAGTCCCCCTATGCCCGTGATTAAAGAGATTGGTAATGGTAGTTAAGGAGTGGGTAATGGGGATAGGACCAAAAGAGTAACGTTGGTAGGGGTTTGCATGATTACGAGCGTCTACGGTGTGCGGGATTAGCGAGGTTATGGAAATAGGATTAGGCAAGTGAATCGACCATTCGAAAGGGTCGGTGCTGTCATTGGATGATTCGGACGACTCGGAGTAATTGCCCGAAGAGAATTGCTGAGCTTCATGAGATACCGAAGACGAGTGGCTAGCTTCCAAAGTTTCATGACATGTGACTTCACGATTGGGAAATAAGGGGGGTGTTGTGGTAGGTTGCGGATGACGACACATAGGGCAGCGGTTTCTGGAGCGTGGAGCGTTTATCCAGGCACGCAGGCAATCAGGGTGAAAATTGTGTTTACAGCATGAAGAAACCACCCCCTCTGAAACGACACCCAAACATATAGGAAATGTCTACGAGAAAAGAGAATAATCTTTATTCAACATAATGAAATTCAAATTCGCCAAAGTCTTTTCTTTCGCAGGGTTTAAAGGGGTGTGCAGTTAGGGTTAGCAATGTTTTTAACTTGTCAATGTCGTCACACTTAGTGTAGCGAGGTACGACTAGCTTGAGAAGACCCTTGGGTTCCTCCAGGAAGGTGGTTAAACGGGTTTTGGCAAAATCACGGGATGCTATTAGGTTAGAGTAGTAGCGATGCAATACGGATTCAGCTTGAGTATGATAGCACCATTTAACACGTGGCCATAGCCAGAGCTGGTGTTGAAGCATGTAATTGAGTACTCGGTCTTGTTGGATTAATAAAATAAGGTATTGCCCCACAACTTCCTTGGCCACATGCCCGGTAAGACGACGAATGGATTTAACAATCTGCAATGCGAGGAGGAAGAGTGTAAGGGGCGGTTCGACGAATGGTGGAAATGCATCCAATCGTATCGTTTCGGGCACGTACTATTTCGTCATGTTGAATAGTGTGCAGTCCCCATTTTTTGCCAAAATTAATAATCATGCTTGCTTGGTTGTCGAAGAATTGGGTTAGTTGAGTAAGACTATAGAGATGACCGTAATAAGTGTGGTTGGCTAATGTGGCGATAGTTTCGCATTGAGTCTAAAATTCAGAAAGAGATTGCATGAGTTCCGTGTATTTCTGAATTAAGAGTCTGTGGGTGAGATTAAAATAATCTTGGTATTCAGCTTCGTAGAGTTTTCTTTTACGTCTACGTCGACGTCCGCCCTCTTGACCTCCCAGCACCATATTCGTTACGTAAGGGGTTGCCGCGTTTAACTGATTTTTCAACAACCCGCGCAATTTGGAGTTCTTAACTTTCTTGTCTATTAATTTTCCCACGTTCTTGGTAATTTTCCCGCCCACATAATTAACCATCTTCTTTCTCATGGCGCCTTTGAAACCCCCCACCTTCTTTTTTATCTTGTTAATGACCATGATGAAACTAATGTCTATGTCCTTTCTGTCTTTCCCTTTTATAACAAACTTGGCCTGACACAGTCGTGAGCTGAATCGTCCCATGCACCATCCACTTCATCCGTACCCTCCTCCATGTCAATCAACGTTATCTCGTCTCGCAATTGCTGTTGTTCTCTTCTGTCCACACAGGCTTGCTGCATCAGGGTGGAAAATTCTACCAGGTTCGTCTTGAAAGAACACAAACGTCGAAAGGTGTCTTTGTAGTGTTGGAACAACATGAATCTTTCTGAATGGTTGAAGCACTCCAACCGTCCTTGCACCTTGTTGATGAACTGGTCTTCCATCAGACTCAAATGCCATATCAAATCATCCAGTTGCGATAAACACACGTCTTGTTCCTCTACCTTGTCTTCGCATTTCTTGCCATCCCCCATGAACACATCCTTGGCTTCCACAAACACATACTTCCCCTCCTCGTTTTTCCCGTTGTGCACTTTGCTCGACTGCTTGTCCTTAGTTGCTCCCATCTCGAAAGGTATAAAGCCAACCTAGATCCAACACTTACCTTCATACTTTTTTCACAACCAATCCAATCATGCCACGTAAACAAGTAGGCGGGACTACCCGTCAACGACAAGCCATGAAACGCTACGGTGCCCAATCAGGAGGAGGCAGACGCACACGCTATTCCGTTAAACGTTACGGTGCCCAAAGAGGAGGTGGCATTCCCTCCACCAAGGCTGTCAAGAAACAACTCAAGTCGTTGCAAAAACTAGGTGTGCGTAAACTACAGAAACTAAAGAAACAACTTAGTGGTAATCAAAAAGGAGGCGGTAAAAGTCAAAAAGGTGGATTGTTTCCTCTACTGGCTTTGATCCCTGCTGCTATAGCTGCTGCAAAAGCCGCATCCCTAGGAGCCGTTGGAGCCGCTGCCGGATACGGGGTTAAGAAAGGCTTAGAACAAATATAATGACATAATGGAGTTTAAAATGGATCCATATCATTATCAAGATGGATATCATCACAACCTTGCCGTAACCATAGAAGCCCGTCTCAATTATTACACGCTCCACCCTAAAGACGTGCTCAAATACCAACCCTACTATTTCAAGCTAACCCAATTTCCGTACCTCCTACACTTCCTAACCAGCTTGGACATTCTCCACGCTTCTGGCACTGCGGACCCCTTATGTAAGTGTCACAAGTGGTTGTGTGATCACATTCACACCGATCCTACACTCAGAACCCAAGTGCAACACATGGTCAACTTTTACAAGGAGGCTATTAAGATCGTGCTGCTCAACCCTGGGTATGAGGACTTTCTAACGTCCCTTCTCATCAAACACTTTAAGGATCATGTTGGATTCCTTTATTTCCCCACCCACATACCTATCTTTGAAATGCTCGTTAAAAAACATGGATTGGATGGCACTCTTCAATTGCTGATTCATCACTCCGACAGACACCCTCCTTCCTCAAAAATAGAGTGCGACGACTACAATTCAATATAAAAGTGCTGTTACGCTTACACATGTTAGTACATCATCATGCCTCACCGTAATCATCGCCGCCGCCGCCGCCACCACCGCCACCACCGCCGACACCGCCAACGTGGTGGAGGACCTTTGAAAGACCAGTTAACCGCTTGGGGAAAACAAGAACTCAAACGTGCAACACCTCACGCTATCAAGTGGGGGAAACAGGAACTCAAACGTGTTGCCCCCCATGCCGTCACGTTTGCTAAAGACAAAGTCCTCCCTGGAATAGTAGGACGTGGCGCCAAACGATTGGGCCCCATAATAAGTAAGAAGATACTCAAAGGCATGACACGAGCTGCCGGATTTACTTTAGGAGGTCTCTTCACATAGGTTAAGACATTACTCTCTTTGCTCTTGCATGATGAACACTCGAAGTGTGTCCCAACTTTACCGACGTGCCGCCGAGCATGAGTTGTATGGACAAATTGACTTTTCTCGTACAAGCTTTTGGCACACCCGTCGTCAACGACTTCTATTAGCTCACTTTTTCCTTGATTGCATGGATCTCACCTGTGCTCATCGTATCACTCCTAAAGTCATGAGCCCCGCCATTTACAACTATCTACTAATACGTCAACAATATGGTATCTGTAGCGATTACAAAGATTACTACAGCGACCTCATCACGATGACCATGCAAGCTGCCAACGGTTCTTACTGGGGTCGTAGCTTATTCAAAAGAAAAGACACGCTTAAATTCCCTGAAGGACTTCTGCGCCATTCATTCTTAAAACTACTTCGACGTCTCGACATCGATCAAGTTCAACCATGGTACAAGAAAAAGTCAACACACGCATAATGGACTTTATCTACCAACGTTTACGTTACTACGAATTAGATCACCTTCCTTTCCAACTGTCTACCCAATTTACCCGCCGTCATCAAATCCTCATGACTCTTTTCTTGCTGGATTGTATCGATTGTACTTTTGGAAAGAAACCACCACCTCACCCTTTAGGCTACTTTAGAAAAGGCGTTCACGACGGGTGGTATGCAGAAATGGGGAATGATTACCTCACATCCATCCAAGAAACCAACAAACAACATCCAAGAACAAAGAACAATGAACAACGACGCAAAGACCGTAACAAACTTTTCAATGCCCTCTGCTGCATTCTCGCTGGGCGCTTACCCATCCTCGTGAATCTCTTTCCCACGTGGTTGATGTGTTTCGAATTTAACTGTCTTGCTTGGCAGTGTGGTATCACATCCAGGGCAACCTTCAACCAACCTACACCCAAGTCCAAATATTACCTCTACTGCTGTGGCTGCTAATCATGGAACAATCTCTCATTAACAACGATGAATTTCAGTACGAAGCATTTTACAAGGCGCCCATGTGTAAATGTCAACGTTTTTCACATTACTACTTCACCAAAAACGGCGGGACACTAGACTGTTCTACATTAGACGACGCGCGCAAACGTGCCGACACCGTTGTCTTTGTCTGTCGTCAACTCTCCCCCACGTGGTGTACCTTTCGATGTGCGATCGACAAATGTAACTACAGCAACGATGAATGGCATGAGTTGTGGACGTTCAAACAAAAGCAAGAAAGGCTTCACTTCCAACTACTTCAATTTTCCAACGCTCGTGACTCCGCCTCCGAACACTACTACGATCGCGATTGGGTAGAGATAAGCCTCAAGCTCCGCCCTCCACTTACCGACACTATTATAAACGTTGAACCTCTAAATCCTCAAATCACTTCGCCTTCCAAGACCATCGTGTAAAGAAACCAACTCCGTGTGTGCATTATGAGTACTCAACAACTACAACTACAAGAACCAGCACCGCCATGTTTTTGTGGTGTCCCTTGTAAAAGCTTCACCACCCAAAAAAAGGAAGCCTATTGGAAATGCGGAGTGACGGTTGACTACAAGGGTATCTTCCAAGCTCTCAAGTCAGCAAAAGGAAAAGGCGCCAAAGCTAAAAAGGATCACGTGTACGATCAAGCCTCTCTCGGATGCAAACTCAACATCAAAAAAGAAGACTACGTGCACATCCACCCTTTCCTTTTTACCATTGGCCCCAAGTGTCACCCCAAGTGTGAGGAACACAATCTCTTTGCCAAGCTCAATGTCAGCCATTCTGAAAACAATGACAACCCGTGCCTTCTTCACGTGCTGCGTCAACTACCCTGACATCTCCTGCTCGTATTTTGCCTGGTGTGATGAAACCATTCCTGAAGAAGAAGAGCAAGAGCAAGAAGAGCAAGAGCAACCTCCCCCTGAACACTACCAACTTCACGAACCCCCCACCAAACGCCCACGTAATCAACTGGAATGGACTGGTGGACCCCCTGCCAACTCCAAGTTTCAATTTCCACCCGTAGCACCACCGCCTGCACCTCTCTTCCCCAACGGAAAACCTCCTTACCCTAAAGACAAAAGACCTTTTGTTAACTACCCAGGCTACCACCCTGGTTTATTTTAATGTATTAGTTATTTTTTGCGAAAATAAAATACTTCATGTAACCTAACACTGTCTGGTTTCCTTTGTCTGGCTAGTCTCCCCACTTCCGGTCCGGTGACGTCATTTCCTTCCTTTATTCCAATTCTTGTGACAAAAACGCAACCCTAATACACAAAATGAGACATGCCCCCTACCCTATACACTACTTACAACAATCATGGATCATGGGCCTTTTTCACGCGGCAGCCATATAATAGGATAGAATAGAATAGAATAATTTATTTAATGACAAATAACACAGGGAGTGGTCGCCCAATCTTCCGAGCCAGAGGCTCATGTTAAAAGTGCTTGACAAGAACAGCAACAAAAATGTATACGATAAGAATTAAAAATCTAGACACAATAAATAATAAGAACTAAATTAAATTTATGATAATCTCTATATATGTATATATTTATATTAATAGAAAAACTATTTAAAAATCCTAATCATAAAATCTAGATAATCTAAATATAAAAGGGAGAAAAAATATTTAAAGACATTTGTGGCATTGGCATCCAACTAGGTTAGATTTAAATATTAATATACTTTCGAAAAAAAGAAATTGATTTAGCCGACTTAGTTGCAACGGGTAGCTGATTCCAAATACGAGAGATAATGTGTGAAAAGGAGTTATGTAAATATTGACTATCATAAGAGTACTGTACAACGTTATGACTGCTACCCCTTAGATTATATGGAATTTCGCGCGGCTTGAAAAAATTAGAAATATATGCTGGCCCATTTAGTTTTACGCATTTAAAAAATGTAACTAATGCTTGCTCTAGTCGCCTATGTTCTATTGCCCAGATTCAATAAGGTTCTAAGACCATAATGATTAGCATATTCTAGCTTTAGTTTCTTGCTACTTTTAATTAAGACTAAACATTAATTCAATAAAGTACTAAAAAATTATTTTATAATTATAAAATATAAAATATAAATATTCTAATGTTTTGATAATAATGTAATATCCTATCCAGTATCAATATCCTAATCAGCCTTTCAACTATTACATAAAAAACACCCTCTACATCCGTTGTCAATTAAAGATGTCAGGTTTTTTTTACGGATGCGATTTTTAAAATCACCTAAAGATTTGCTTAATCTGTCTTTTTTGTCTAATTTGCTCCACAGTATGGGACCTATATACCTAAGGATCTGCTAGCTCCGCCCTCTCTTAATCACTTGACAACATGATGACATTGATTGACATCTCATACATGATAATTGATTGGAGTATAGATGGGAACCCTATAGCAGATACCCGCAAAGGTCTCTTGGGTAAGTTCCTGGAGACCTCTGGGTACTATTGCGCAACTTTTTCAATTTGTGGAGCTGGAATCATAAAAAAAACAAAGGCATTTTGTAGCTGGTATACCACAGGTATCCCAGCAATTAATAATGTTGTCAGTATTTCAGCAGAAATATTGATAATATTGCTGTGTGATATTCGTGTCGTATGATTTTGATTAATATTGAAAACATTTTATATCAGTTGTCAGATAACATATTTTCCCACGGGTCACGTGATACATAACGTCACAACTCATGACTGACAGAACATGTCAACAAAGTCGAGCAAAGTATGTTTGTGCAGGTTTGATTCATATCTATTAGGTTCACGAGAAGTTATAAGATATTTTCCCACGGGTCACTAGATATATGAAGTCATAACTCATGACTTGCAGAACATTCAACAAACTCGAGCAAAGTATGTTTGTGCAGGTTTGATTCATATCTATTAAGTTCACGAGAAGCTATAACATGTTTTCCCACTGGTCACATGATACATGACGTCACAATTCATGACTGGCAGAACATGTCAACAAAGTCGAGTTTTTTTGTGCTGGGCCTATGGGCACAGTACTTTTGTTTTTGCTGAGTTAGGTATGATCGGAATTTAGTGTTACGAATGCCATTGGTGGACCTCGTCATGATTGACATTGGTGAAACACGAGGTGAAAATGCACGTTGAGATCTGTAAGATCGGGACACGGAGGAGGTGAAAGAGGTTGAACATATGTGGTTTTCGTGGTGAGAGTGCCTTAATCCAACTTACTTTAAACTTAATTTGGTAGTATTCTAAGCAGATAATTAGAAACTGGAGCTAAATTAGAAACTTTAAGTGCGATTTTTGTTTTTTGATACAACTCGAATTAGTTACGCAAACAAAAGATTGTAAATGGACAGGCCAGGAATTTCTACTGCGTCATTGATGTAAAATAGTACTCGCACGAGTTTTATATTATTTTATTAGCAAGAAAAATGATATTTGGTTTGATTAGCAAAACATATTTATTTCTAGTTGAATAATCTTCTGTTCAATAATGTTTTGTGTAGAGTTTTTGAGCCGATGGAGCAACCATAACACTGTTTCTCAGAGAGACGGAGGCTTGCTTTGGGGTTTGCGACCAAGACTCGTTTATGCTGGTTCAATTTGACCGTAAAAAAATACTCAAACCGAATCCACGGACTTTCTTCTGTCTTACAATGACTAAATCCCAAATAGTCTTCTACTCTATTCAAAGTATCCAATGTGCCCAGCACATTTGACACGTCTTCCCGTGTCAAAACTTGTTATTACTAAACAAGCTGTATAAATCCTCCTATACGAGCTATTTGGCATTATATGATAAATTCTACCACCACATTGGTCAAAAGTTTTGAGCATACTCAAGGCATCATTAAATTAGGACAGAAATACACTGTATTAGGTCCATGGGAGTGCTCAAAATTGAGCTCAAGGCAAACAAATTACTTATGTATTTGGATGTTTACGAGAATTACGCTTTGAATTCCTGGTTATTTTTACTTAAAAAACGAAAGATAATTACAGATAATCCAATAAAATGTCAGATTTAGTGAAATTTACCTTGGATGTCTTTCATTAAAATCCAAATTTTGAAGATTTCCGACTGACTTTTTAAGGACAAATCAACACTGCAAAACAGACTTGAAACTGGTTTTAATCTTACTTTTACTTCTTTTTTACATAAAGATATTTGATTATCTATATGAAGAGTCTTGTTTTTACATGGACCGTATTTTTACCGCAATGAAAATTGAAAAAGAGAAATGTCCCTGAAATAAAATTCCTCCGAAACTTTCTCCGATAATAGTTGAGTTGTCATCTGGAAGTTTCTTGTTTTAAGTTCAATGATTTTCGCTTTGTTTACGTCCTCAAATGAAGCACAAAACCAGTTTTTTTGTTATGACTTTGCCACTTGAACTCCTTCATACTTCCTTCTATCGATAATGATGATTTTTGAACCAAAACTTTCCAGTAATCACTCGTAGTAGTTTTGAAGCTTCGTTGCACAATTTTTAGTTTGAATGTCTTCAACTCAAAAACCAGTTTTTATCAGTTCTTTGATTTTGTGAGCCTGTCGCAGCTTTTGATTGGCTAACAGACAAAATCTAGTAAAACTGGTTTTCCTTGAATTCGTGATCGACCTATGATCGACTTTGCATCATCTGCAAAGTAAGTGATGACTGAATCGTTGAACATCAGCTGCAAAATGCAGCGTTTTTCAATACTTGAAAGCTACTTTAATTGTAAAATTGAATTCGTGACTTTTACCAGAAGCAAAAGAAGGCCTTATCAAGCAAATTGAATGGAATACCAGTGAAATATAATCATTTGAAAAGGAAAATCTTCGTTAACCATGCATGCATAATAAAGTAAATAACAAAGGTGTGTTTTTCTCACAAAAATGGTTAAATAAGACGGAATTCTTTTAAAGATATCCTTTTTTGAATAAAAGAATTTAGTTGAGCAGTAATTAGTGCTGAAGTTCTTGTTAGAAACGTTTCTTAACTTACTATCGCTTAGTAAGTGAGTGTTTTATATCATGCACTTTTCAATTTACTCCTGCTTTTTGTGTTTTACTCAATAAATGTTCACCTTTTCATATCATTGTAGTGCAGGTTTTAATGTTTTAAGCTAGTGAAACCAGTAAATTGATAATTGAGGTTGTTTTTCCAGCATTTTCCGGTGGAATCTTAAATAGTCCATGTAAAAATTGAAAAAGCCATGGAAGGGTCTATTTGTCACATCAATAATAGTTTATCCATATAAAAGTTTACTTTCTAAACCTTTTTTTTAAGATGCTTGGTCATTCTTTTCCATCAGAGTGCTCAAACGTTTTGAGCATTGCCGTGGACTGAACGGATGACAAGAAGCATACCTTCCACCAGAATGCTTCCTTTTTTTTCAATAAAAACTACTCAAATGAAATTTCAAATGACATTATGGAGATAATACCTAAAGTTTTTGTTTTAAAATGAAGTGCAAAAACATTTGTACTGAAAAATCAACCAATAAAAACAATTCGACTGTCATGGTTAACATAAACCTGCGATAATGATAACAAATCGCTGCTAATTTTCTAAAATGGAAAATCCCAAAATAGTTTGGAACCGGTTTCAGGAGATAATAAGCTCAAAAATGGTGTCCCAGATTTTTGATATCTGTTTTCTATCTCTCGCTATTTTTGATCAAAGTTCAGCGATCGCTTTTGGAGTGTTGTTTAAAGTAAAAAGCGTCATATCTTTGGAAAGAAATTAAATGAGCATGACAGATGTGCATATATTAAGCGACGGTACATTTCCGGTCTTGATAAAGTCACGATTTCGATTTTTCTCAACATTTTGGCTTTTCCAATCAAAAATTGCAAGAAGTTTCACAAACATATGAAAGATAAAAGTTTAAAATTACGAAATTAAAAAGAAATAATTTTTTAGGGCAATTCGTCAATTTTCATATCCTAATACCTTAAGTTTAGTAATCTTTGCATTAAAGTTAGAAGTAACTAATTTGATATGAGGAGGCCAGTTAAGTTTATTGTCTAATGTAACTCCCAAACAAGATGAGCTGAAAACACATTTGATGGGCTTGTCGTTAAGAGTGATAAGATTGATTGGCCTGATGAATGGTGTCTTTGAGATGACACTTACAAAGCCTTCATCTAAAATTAGAGCTTGAACTAACGACGCAAAAATGGCCATCTTGAACGCATTCAAATCAACTCCAAAACATGCGTAATAGGTAAATTACGAGCCTTGTATAAAACGACTGAAGAAGAGTGCCAATGGGTGTTTCACAATTTTGAGTCGCGTAAAAAAGTCGCCAGTTGAACTAGAAACCGTAGTCTATTTTTCGGCTCCTGAAGAGGCCCGCAGGGTTTCTAGTTGAGCTGGCTTCGAAGCTGGCTCATTTTTACTCTTATTTTGTTTGTTTTCAACGTTGGGAAAAAACTTTTGAAAAATACTTGTTTCAATTGTTTGCAGTAGGATATACAAAAAAAAATACAAAAAAAAAACAAACAAACAAGCAAACAAAAAAACACGCAAAAAAAAAAAAAAAACAAAAAAAAAAACAAAACAAAACAAAACAAAAAAAAACAAAAAAAAGAAACAAACAAACAAAAAACAAGCGAAAAACAAAACAAAACAAAAAAAACAAAACAAAAAACAAGCAAACAAACAAAACAAAACAAACAAACAAAAAAGAAAGAAAACAAGCAAAAAAAAAAAAAAGCACAGTCTATATCCACTGTCTAAGCTAAGGATATACTGACCGGTTCCAAAGTATTTTGGGCTTTCCCATTTTAGGAAATTACAAATTAGAATGGTTTTATTAGCCAAAGTATTATGCCAACGGATGAACTGCCATTCGTTGTTTATTAATTTTAAACAGTAGCAAACTTCAGCGAAAATTATATTTTTTTGGTTTGAAAACCTAAGAGAGGGACTTTGGAAGCTACTTCAATAAATAGATAATACGCAAGTATGTTCTCCTTTACTTTAATCAACACGCAAAATATCTGTGTTTACAATATGTACATTATGAAGGCATGGATAAGGATAAACAAAATGAAGGGTTTTTCAATGATAGCTTGCGATGGTCATTACAAAACAGTGTGAGAAGACGCAATTTCCTTGTTTTTGGTAAACGCAATGTTAAAACCGGCTTCAAGTTAACACTTTTAATCCTTCACGTTCATCTATATGCTTTTTTATTACTAAACAAGCTAAATATATATCCTTCCAAAGAAGCTCTCTGGCATAATATGTTAAATTTTGCCACCAGAAGGCACAGAATGTTTGAGCATTGGTGTGGACAAATGACAAGAAGCATGACCTTCCATCAAGTGCTAAAACTTTTTTGAGCTTTTTTCATTTGAATATAAAGAATCGGCTATTTCAATAAAAACTACTCAAATGGGGAAATGCCAAATCACATGATGGACAACACCTAAAGTTTTTGAAATAAAGTGCAAAAAGATTTGTACTGAAAAATCAATTCGATTGCCATGGTTAACTTAAACCTGCAATGATGATAATATAACAAATCACTTCTAATTTTCTAAAATGGAAAAGCCAAAAATACTATGGAACTGGTTATATGTACCCTTTTAATAAGGGGGATCTATATGCTTCCTACTGTTATGCTTTTATCCTGTTTATCCAATGTATTGATCGTGCTCCTTACAAGAAGAATACATTTTTGAAATTTTAATTAAACGAACAAAAATAAACTATAAATTTCCATATTCTAGTTTCGAATTATATACCACTTATTAACCGAAAGTGAGGTCATTACAGGGAAATCTCAGACCGAGGTCTTGACAGTACGGACCGAGCGCAGCGAGGTCCGTTCAAAAAGACCGAGGTCTGAGATTTCCCTGTAATGACCGAACGGACGAGGTTAATAAGTTATTTATTATATGGCCTTTTGTAGTGCTGTATTTTTAATAAATAATATACCTAACTATGAACACCGATGCGAATAAATAATAGATCCGATCCTTTTTAACATTATGCCAGGTGTTCGAGGCTAACAAGAAAATGAAAATGAAATACTTTTTGAATTTTCAGTCCCGCTGGCCTCGCAACCAAGATTGTTTTTAAAAGTCTATAAAATCTAGAGAAAGCTATGTATAATGGCTTTCGACGTGGCTAGAGAACGAGAGAATGAGAAAAAATATCGTAAATAGGTATTTCCCGGATTCGCTTGCCGACCACGAAACAATGGTTCCAAGCCGAGGCTGAACTTGATATATTTATACAATTACTGCTAGCCTATACATTATACACTTACATTATACATTCAAGTCTAGCCTCGAATTGGAGTAATTGTTTCGTGGTCACGCAAGTGAAACCGGGTAAGGTCTTTTATTTATGATATTAAACTGATAACACCGGCACCACTTCTTTTGGATTCATCTTAGACGACGAATGAGGTTGCCACATTCAGTAAAATATAAAATTTGTTTCCATTGGGAACGAGTCATCCTTACTCGTGGTTTTCATTTTACTTACACTAGTTATTCAAACTTTGGAACTCTTTTACCAATATTTGCAGGTTCCCCAGTGCTGAAGTCACTAGATGCTACTGAAGGTGACGCCGTTACTTTTCTATGGGATCTTATCAGCCCTAGAACAGGAAAGATAGATAGGTTGGAATGGGGAGTTTGGATCAATCCTACCAGATGGTATAATCCCTGTATTGTCTTGACGAGGAAATACCCGCCAAAACATGACAGGGAAAAAGTGTGCAAGTCTCTTTATTCTCGGATGAAACCCCCAACCAAAGAGAACCTGGAGCAAGGAATATCAGCAATGGTATTGCTAAACATCACCAATGAAGATCCAAAGAACTTCTACACCGACGTTCAGCTGGAAGGGAGATACACTAAAGAAGATCCTATAATATATCAAGTCAAAGTTTCCCCTAGTAAGTATATATAAGATATTTTACAATAAATTGATGAAAAACGAAGAGATCGATATTGAAAACTACTATAGGTGAAGGGCCCTGAAGGGGTAACATGCATGGGAGCTGGGATTTGCCTAGTCCTTTTTTGGGCTGGGAAAATGGAAGTTTATGAATTGGACATGGGATTCAAACATAGGCTTATAGCTTCCACATTTTGTGAAGTTCACGTGACTGAAACTATTCAATTGCCGTATTTTTATAGCTTTTTGTTTTTGATCGGGTAGTTTGTTTAATTTTCAAATAAAATCAACTGGCGAGCGCACGCTATTTCCGCTTCGTTTTTAGTGATCAAAACGATAAATGGAAAGAGAGCGCGTTCGCAAGTTTAAGACGCAAGGTAAAATTGAAACTGCA